>NC_067162.1:49537917-49640417 GCF_903995435.1 Acomys russatus | reverse complement strand
TCCAGGAATGCACGCGGTGCAGTACACCTCGGTCCAGGAATGCACGCGGTGCCGTGCACCTCGGTCCAGGAATGCACGCGGTGCAGTACACCTCGGTCCAGGAATGCACGCGGTGCCGTGCACCTCGGTCCAGGAATGCACGCGGTGCCGTCCACCTCGGTCCAGGAATGCACGCGGTGCGGTCCACCTCGGTCCAGGAATGCACGCGGTGCAGTACACCTCGGTCCAGGAATGCACGCGGTGCCGTGCACCTCGGTCCAGGAATGCACGCGGTGCGGTCCACCTCGGTCCAGGAATGCACGCGGTGCGGTCCACCTCGGTCCAGGAATGCACGCGGTGCGGTCCACCTCGGTCCAGGAATGCACGCGGTGCGGTCCACCTCGGTCCTCATCTTCATCCTTAGCAATTATTGATCCTCACAACTCTCAATCAGTAATAACTGTAACATTCCCTTCGCTCCCGGCAACTTTAAAAGTTCCACATTCGAGCTCATGTTATTTTCATTGCCGCCTCAGCAAACAGAGGCTCAACCCTGCTACCAGCTGCTCTGAGCTGGGCGAGCCCCGCCAGGGTCAGCCAGCCAAACTCCTCACTGCAGTTTGGAACTCAGCATGGCCAGACAAACTGAGGGTGCACCCTGAGGAGGAACCCAAAGGTCTAAATAGGAAAAGTGGTACAGGGGAGGCCGTGGGTAGAGACACCAGCTAGCTACCAAGCTTGAGACCTGAGTCGCCCACCCCTACCCCCACCCCAGATCTCACATGGTGAACGGAGAGAACCCCTTGTCCTCTGGCCCCTCCCCACCTCCACACCCCTGAAACACACCATCATAACTAAATAGGAAGAGGAGTAGGCACCGGCAGTGAGAGGATCCCTGAGGAGGGAGGAAGCCCTGTTCAGAGGGAGCCGTGGGGAGGACGGGGAGGGCCTGGGGTTGCCCATCACCGCTCACACGCTCACTCGCTCACACGCTCACACACTCACATGTGGCTCCCTACTCTCTGGGATGTGAGACCTCTGACATTTGATTCTGTCCTACCTTAATCTCAGCCACCCAAACAGGACTTTTAGAACTCAGTAGGCACAGAGCGCCGGCCTGCAGCACAGTGTATCACAGACGGTGGGTTCTGAGCCCCCCCCCCCCACCCGTCCCTTTCAAAGACGGTCTGAGCCACATCAGCAGTTTGAGGATTGGTGGCCACAGAGACGGAGCCCTCTTATTACATCACACGCCCTGCTCCCGGTTGCTTCCTCGCCTGGACTCCCACTTCAATAGTAATGGTCACCTGTGAGGATCTTAGGGCCAGCAAGATAGCTCAATGTTGTTGCCGAGCCTGCTGATGTGGGTTTCATCTCCCAGGGACCCGCTGTGGGAGGAGACAACAGACCCCCACAACTGTCCTCCAACTGCCACGTGTGTGTGTCATGACACACGAACTCCCACATACACACACACAAAAGTACACATTTGTCAAATAAATAAATAAGTTTTTCTAAGAAAATTTAACAGGATTAGTAAGAGAGGAAAACAGCCAACTAGTGGGCCACACTGCAGTGACCATGAGCCGCAGGACTGTGTGCATGAGACTCAGCTTCCTCAGCCTCCTGCAAGGCTTGGAGAGGAATCCTTCCTGCCCGCCCCCCCCCCCCAGCTCTGCTAGCAGCCTAATTAATTAAAACAATCAGTGCCGGGCTCCCTGGGTGCCTTGCTCTTCCCTCTATTATTACCTTTTAAACACAGCTCTAGCCACTGTGTAGGGTCCCCAGTGTGGAGCTGTGGGAACCTCAAAGGCATCGAGCCAGGCCTGTGCCAAACAGGTGCATCAGCAGCATTTCAATCATCCTTTAAATGTTCACTTTCGGTCACATGGAAGGTCCGGTTGACCACCAACCAGACATATGAAAAGCAACGCCCATTTCCAAAAGAAGATTTAAATAAAACACCTTGAGCCTAACTCCATCCTCAAGGCAGGTGCACAGAAGGTCAGGGACCAGGCACAACTGCTCAGAGCCAAGAGCCACACTGATGATGGTCCTCAAAAAGACACACAGCTGTGTTTCAAAGTCTGTTGTCTTATTCGGGGTGTTTTACAGAAGAAAGACTGGGTCTCTCAAGGTGATCAGCTAGGTCTCAGAATGCCTGCTCCCTTTCACCTCCCAGTTTCTCTTAAACTGGCTCGCCCAGAGCCTCGGCTGATGAGCTTCGCCACAGCGCCCTCTTGTGGCTGTATTCCTGGTGGCGCTGTTCCTGAGAGCTCACTTCTGGCTGTCATTACAAGTTAATTACCACCCTTTGTGGGAGTTATAAGGGGAGTACAGTCTGTGCAAAGCACAGCAGCTCGGGCAGAAAGATTTTTTTTTCTTCTCTTCCTAGGATGCCACCATCCCTCCCCCGTGCCCCATTCTTCTTAGTATTGGCTAAGAAGCAAGGCATCTAGGTCAGACTTCCTGGGGGGTGGGGGGCTGGGTCAGGACTGGCGAGTAGCCTGTCTGTGCCCAGGTTCTGTGTCACAGTACCCAATGCAGATTCATGCCCAGGCTGTTGAACACGCCGGGACCCCTCTAAGACGTGTTTGCTGTCGGTCGCTATCATTTTGACACTTTTCCTAAATAAATCAAAATGTATTGTTTGTAGTTGTCAGAAATAATTAAGTCCAAAGGAGCAGAGTGGCTGGGAGTGTCAGGACACGGTGCAGATGACACTGGCTCCTGTTTGTGACTGAGCCTAGCGGAAATGGCACCATGACAGGTCTATAGCCCAAGGCAGAGAGTAGGGTGAGGTGAGGTAATTGTCAGGCCTTGGTCACTTTCAGAAGGCCACGGCAATTGCAGCTGGTGGCTCCGTTTCCCAGATGGCATCTCCCTCCAGTGGCCCAAGATCTGAGAAGATCTTGTATGTGACTTTGGAACAAAGAGAACACTGGCCCAGAGCTGCCCCTCTCCCATATGGATCACAAAGGGACACACCCGAGGAGCCCACGGTTGTGAGGTCCAAAGGTGAACAGGAACTGAATTTTCCCACAGCCATGTGGAGGGATCAGGGGAGATTCAGGCTGTGTATTTGTCCAACACAAGCATACTTAAATTAGGTGACAAGATTAATGTCTCCTCAAAGATTCACCATTTCTTAATGGTATTAAGCTTTTAAAACATATCCCACTGTTCACTGGACTGAAGATTCTTTGTGCTCAGGTTAAGATTTCATAATAGATCTGGGTGAGGTGGTGCACACTTTTAATCCTAGCACTCAGATCTGGAAACTTAACAACCACCCACAACTCCAGCCCCAACCTCTTCGATGCTCTCTTCTGGCTTCTGTGACACCTGATGTGCGCGCACACACACACAACTTAAAATTAAATCTCTTTTTTTTTTTAATTCCTCTTACAAGGCGCAGGAAAATTCATGAGGCTTACAGGACTTGTGGGCTGTACATTATCACTCAGCAGCTGCCCACCAGAGGAGAGCCTTCAGTGGTCCAGATGCCCGCAAGATGCACAAGGGGATCCAGAAGTACAGATAGCATTTGCGAGTCCTCGCCCATGATGAGATGGGACTCCTTTCAGTACCTCAGCTGCTGTGACTCTCCTTGCTCCATGCACTGTAACCCAAAAGAGCCTCACTGGTTCACCAAGGTGCACTCGGATGGAGTCGCTTCTATCTGAGAGTGACAGGCACTCTCCAGCCTTGTCTTAGTCTTCTCTGGAGGGGGTCTTCACAGGTGTCACTGGTGTCTAAGGGCTTTCAGTGATGGCCCTGGGGACATGGGTGGACATGGGACAGGGTCTGCCATGGCTCCACACATGGCACTGTCCTCAACATGAGAACCTGAAAAACTTCCAGGAGAGACCAGCTCAGACCAAGATCACAATCCCAATGGCCTACTTTTTATAAATATAATAATAATAATAAAATAATTACAACAATAATAGACTACTTCAAATGCTGGGCGAAAGGAGCTAGGTGCTTCCACCAAAATATAAAACCGTGTTGGGCCAGTGAGGTGGCTCAGCAGATAAAGGCCCTTGCTGACAAGCCTGACAGCCTAAATTTGATCCTCAAGTCACATGAACCGGACCCACAAGTTGTCCTCTGGCCACACATGCACTGTGGCACATGAAATACACACATGAAATAATTAAGTAAATAAATCAATATATAGCTCAGCGGTGTAGCGCTGCCTACCATACTCAAGGTCCTGCGTTCAACGTCCAGCACTAACACAAAAGGAGAAAGAGTGTACACTTGAGGCGCAGATACATCTAATCTGATTTAAGTAGTCACTTGTGTTGGAACACCACATGGTTCCCTACAAATGTGTGACATTCTCGTGCTTTTATAATCAGTAAAAAAAAAAAAAGAAAAAATTTAAATTTAAGAAATAAAGTGTCAGTCCTAGAATAATGAGAACCCTGCTTTGTTTGTGCAGAATAACCTGTGGGTGCAGATGGAGAGCGCAGATGCAGCACCTCATGTGTGAAAACACACCAGGCTGTTGAATAAGATGACCTTAACACCCACTCGTTCTTGTCTTTATTTGAATACTTCTCACATTTTTATCTTTTGGACTGCTTAATGGGCAGGGCCATTGTCTGTTGGTGCGTGTATTTGTATGCAGTATGAGTGAGTGAACATGCGTGTGTGTGTGTGTGTGTGTGTGTGTGTGTGTGTGTGTGCATTTGTGAGTGGTGCACACGTTTGTGCCCACATTCACAGGCCATCTCGGGTACCACCCATCTTGCATTTTTTAATTATTACTTTTTAATTAATTTATTTATTCTCACCTTGTCTTTTGATACAGACTCTCTTACTGGCCGTGGATCTGAAAAGTAGGCTAGGCCACTTGGCCAGCAACTCAAAGATCTACCTGTCTCCGTGTTGGCGTTGAAAACTTTAAAAGTTCCACCCATGTTTATGTAGCAAGCTCTTTGCCCACTGAGCTATCTCCAGCCTTTCTGTCTGTGTGTGTTTTGAGGCAGGAACTCAGGCTGGAACTCAAGACCCCATTCGGGGACTCTGACACATGTTAGCACCCCTGAATGTCACTCAGCCTTCTAATGCAGGCGTGTACTCTCTGCACTCCATCTGCGGGGCGGCAGGCGGGGCCTGGCTGCTTAGTCCTTTTACTCTTCTGAAGACGAGAGCCAAAAACTCTTTACAGAGAATAGAGGAGATGGTGGAGACCCTGGCGGTGGAAAGACGTGGTGACCCGCCCACTGACAGCTTTATGAGTTCAATCTACCCAAAGGGCCTGCAAGAGACCCTATCATCTTATTAAAAAAAAAAAAAAAAGTCAGGGTCCAAATTTATCTGAGTTTGACATGAAACTATATTTTCATTAGAAACTTTTATAAACTGTGTCAATCACAGTGGAATTCTTATTAGTCTGGTATGGTTTTTTGGCAGTGGGCCTGTAGACCCCGAGGGACTTCAGTGTGAACTCCGTGCGTGCCGTGATGGCCAGATGCGCCTTCTGCAGCTAATGAAGGGCGTTTGTCTTCTGACAGCCTAGCTCGTGTGCAAACGCTGTGCCCGCTGCAGATGGGCGAAACTGCCAACCCCAGCCGCCACTCACCATTGCGTGCATGGGTGGGTGGGCTCCATTCCCATGGCCTCAGTTTCCCCACAATGAGACGGCTAATGTCTACCTCCCAGGTGGGACATACGCTAAACAATACTCTGACTGGGGGAGCCCTCCAAAGCATGTGACTGGGGGAGCCCTCCAAAGCACTCCTGTGACTGGGGGAGGGCTTTAGTGACTGACGCATTGTCGCTTCACCACCCCATGTCACAAATCACCTTAAGACAATTACACCCAAGACTTTGTAAATGCTGCCGAATGGGCTGGTACATTCCCAAAAGCAACACATTTGTCCAACTGTCTGCTGGGCCCTGTCCCCCGGGCTCTGAGGGAGGCAAAGCAAGGAGGACCTGCTGTGAGCCCCTCCCTCCTTTGGGCTTGTCTGTGCTGACATTTGCAGAAACAGAAGAAAATTAACTTGAAGGCTTTTCTTAGACAAACTAGGAGACTCTTATATCCCTCAAAGGCAAAAATAGTGAGTGAGGCTCAGCATTCGGTTCAGGCATTTGGCCCAAGAAGCATCCTGGGACACAGACAGGCACAATTTGCCAGACTCTTGTGTGGAGATGCTCCCCCAACCCACCCCACCCCCACCCCGCGGCTTGGGCGGAAGACACTGCCTTGGTTTATAAAGAAAGGGCCCAGTTCAAAGAGCGAAGCAGTGAGAGAGGCTGGGAAGGAAGCCCTGTCCTTCAAACAAGCTGGGGATGAAAGGGGTCAGGAGCACGTGACAGCGATAAAGCTAAGGGCGCAGTAGAGGGGTGTCCTCGCTGGGCGCGGAGCAGTGAGAGGCACAACTGAACCTCTGTTTTCTCAAAGTCTTTCGGGGGGGGGGTCTGCCCCCTCCCGTCGGGCTCAACCTTGAAGAATTTCTGGTAACGCCCCTCCCCCTCCGACAAGCGGGATGTCGCCTCCTGTTCTGGCGCTGAATATGCCTTTGGCTACGAGGTCTTTAACCCTTTTCATAAACTAAAAGATTCTATGGGACTCCAGAGTCTTCCCGGTTTTGGAAGACTTCTTCTGTGAGGCCCAGAACCGTGAAAAGTCCAGCTATCCTATAATAAACATGAGGCGGCGGTGTGAGAAATAGCTCAGCGTTTCTCAAAAGCTTTACCCCCCCCCCCCACGTTCACACTGGTGTAGCACTGGTGTGGGATCGTCCCCCACACACACACACAGAGACCACCGTCCTCTCCCAGCCTACAGACTCAGTGGGTCTCTGCCCTTGGCCCCACACCAGCTCAGCTCACAGCCCTGCCCACATTCACGCCCGACGGGTGCCGCTGAGGCCACGTTTTACATGGGACCCAAACTACTGGGTTCTTTACCTTTGTTGAAACAACAGAATCGACATGGGCGCCTGCTCCTTCTGGCTTCCTTTTTCCCTTTTCTTTTTCTTTGGGGGAGGGGACGCTTTTTGAGACAGGGTCTCTCTGTGTAGCCTTAGCTGTCCTGGACTCACTTTGTTGACCAGGCTGGCCTGGAACGCACAGCCATCCCTAGCGCTAGGATTAAAGGGATGCGCCACCACGCCCGCTTCCTTCTGACTTCCTGCAGGTTTGCTCAACTGCCTTTAAAAGGGCTCGTCCCCCGAAATTAGTTTCCCCTGGGACCTGACCAGGCATAGAGATGAGGCACAGCTGCATCCTCTCCGTGTGTTGCAGGACCCTGGGAGGAGCCAGACTCCAAGGTGGGGTGTGGCAGGTGTGGGATGTTAGCATTTCTTCCCATTCGCCTTCCTGACTGAGCTCAGACAAAGCAGCGGTGGGAGCCACGCTGCTGAGACCTGGCCCCTGTTCCTCCATGAGGTACCGCTGGTCTACTTCTAACCATAAGGTGGCACCCCTGCGCTTGGCCTGGGAGAGGCCGGATACTCAGGTGAGGTCCCACCCCCTCCCTCTAGGGGGAATGTCAACGGTCACAGGTGGTCACAGGCAGCCACGCCTGATCTCACAGGTATGAAGGTTGGCTGCAGAACACAATGCTTTGCAACAGTCCCTCTGGTTCCCAGTCGCTAGGAGGCGAGCAGCTCTGCTCTGCCACGCCCCCTCCGCCTCGCCACGCCCCCTCTGCCACGCTATGCCACGCTATGCCACGCTGCCACGCCCCTCCCCTCTCAGGCCCAGAAGTAATGACGTCTGCTGATGTGTTCTCAGCCCACTGAAACCCGAGCACAAGCAATCCTCTCTTTTTAATCTATCTAATCTGACATTTTGTTGTAGTGATGAAAAGTGGCTCGTGTACCATGTGGCTTATTTAAACTCTCGGCATCACCCAAACAACTGGCAGGTCAACTCAGCGGAATCCCCACTACAGGCCATACCTTTGCTGTTAGGAGACCAAGGCCCCACAACAAGTGGCAGGTCCATAAAACTAGGACTAAACCTGGCCAGCGTGACTCCCAGGTGGCGGTGGCTCTCCGCACAGCTTTGAGTTCCATAAGTGACAAAAGTCTAGAAAATCGAATATTAAAATTTTAAACAAATTATAAGTGAGAATGTGCCCGTGTCAGATGGATGGACTCAGTGTCAACAAAGGAGATTGCAGGGGCCGAGCTTTCACTGAAGGCAGGTCCCACACCTGAACCTCCAACCTTTTGTCTTATTTAATCTGATTGTCAACGCCATTGTATGGAGAGATACCCGAGCAATTAGTAAAGCCCACCCCATGACCGTACAGCTGTAAGGGCCTTCCCAGAGGTCATGAGGACCCAGAGGGCCTGCAATCCATGGATACCTTCAAAATCTGAGCAGATGACTGGCAGGTGGCAGGGTTGCGGAAGGCGGGGCCTGGCTGCAGGAAGTAGGTCACTAAGGGTGTGGCTCTGACTCTTCCCATTTTTCCTCTCCACTTCCTGGATATGTGACAGTCGGCCTGTCCCCCACCCGCCCCCCACCACAGGCCCAGAGACAACACAACCAGCTTGCGAGTGGTCTAAAGTCTCTGAAACCCTGAGCCGAAATAAGCTGCTCTCCTTTGAAGCTGTTTCTCTCTGGTATTTTGTCAGAATCCACAACCATTAAATTCAACAGTCTTTCTACAGAATCACCATTGCCGTTCCAGCATCAGAGGGTAGCAGAGTGGATGAAAGAAAGAGCGAGCCACGCTCTTGCTCCCCACCCCCTCCACCGCAGGGGGGCCCCCACCCCCTACCCCTCCACTCCCCACCCTCCCACTCCACCCCCACGCCACCCCACCCCCACCCCCGCCTTGTCCCACACATCACAGGGGCTTCAATTCTCTGGGTCAAGTGAACAGACAGTCCAGCCCAGAGCTCAAAGGCTTCCATATACATGGAAGAGCTCATCTCCCCTCACACAGTTGCTCACTCAGCTCAACAAATATGTGCATGAGTTTATATTCCCTGGAGCCTCAGCTGTGTGTAGAGCCAAGCCATAAAGGACACTTTAAATACAAAAGGCAGAGAGCTAGCACCAGGGGGTGGTGGTGGTGGTGGTGTGTGTGTGGGGGGGGGGGGTGGCTGCCCACAAGGCAGAGAGAGCTCACCCACTAAAGGCACTTTCAGGTCTGGATTCACACAGCACTGTGGCGATTTGGTTGGAACATTCCAGCAAACTGAGAGCATCCTTATTGGATGTATATGTGAGAACAGGCAGGTCCAGATTTCTCATATTTCAAACTGAACCATGAACCACAGAGCCTCACCTACCTTGTGTGGATGGATCATATTGAGGAAGCAGAAAAAACAATGACACTTCCCCAGGACACAGCTCCCGTAAAACAACCTCCTGGCAATGAAAATAAAGGTTTGCAGGCAGGGGGCACGTGAGGCTGGTGGTTTAGTGATGCAGGAGGTTAGCCAAGATGGTAAGAAGGTACAGTGGCTTGCTGCCAAGCCTGAAAACCTAAGTTCAAACCCAGGGGAGGGAGGGAAAAGGAGAAAAAGGTTAAGTCATCTGGAATTTTCATCTATTGAGGCTTTGGAGGGTATGGCTTTGGCAGCCATATCCTATTACTTTGCAGCTGGAAAATTCTGTATGCCAATTTCTACTCCTGTGAAGCCAGAGACCCAGCCTCCTCCCTGTGAAATGTCCCAGGTTGGCTTTAAGCCAAGGGGACAGGCTCTGCCCACCAGCCGCTTTCCCAACAAAGCCAATGGCCGAGTCTTCCCAGGGTCCTCTGCTCTAATCGGCTCCACGAATAGTCTCCTGATCTTTTGTTTTCCAGCCTTTGTAATGGTGGGAGTGGGTCTCTGGAGTGTGTGCCCTTGGGTGCTCCAGCTCTCCGGCCCCTTCCTATGTCCCCTCAGGATTCTTGGCGCCACACTATGAGAGTCCCTTTCCTCACCCTGATAGACAAAGCTTTCCAGAATCATGGGCCAAAACAGATCTTTTCCCCCTTAAGTTTCTTTTCTCCTTGGTCACGATGACACAAAAGGATGGGTGTGGAGGTGTCATCTGTGCGATTCACACTGAGGAGTGAATCGCAGCCTCGGAACCCTGCAGAAAATCTGAGAGCAACAAGGGTCCACGGGCAGGTGGATTCTTGGGGGCTTAATATTGCCTTGGAAGACCTAGCCGACGAACAGGATATTCTCCACCGTTGAGTGAAGAGTGAGATCTGACTCTCACACGAATTCTGGTGCCCCTTTCTGACCACGTCCCCTGGATGGGGAGACCTGGTGGCACTCAGAGGAAGGAAAGCAAGTTACCAAGAGACCCGATATTCTAAGAGCATATATAGGGGGAGGAGGTCTCCCTCAATCACAGACACAGGGGAGGGGAGAAGGGGGGAAGTGGGAGGGAGGGAAGAATGGGAGGAAACAGGGAAAGGGCTAACAATCAAGATATAATATGAATAAATTAATAAAAAAAAGATTGCCTTGGAAGAGGACAGATCAAAAGCAGACTCCGAGGCTCCTGTAATCCAACGCCACAGACAAGAAAGGATCTTTGCCCTGTCAGCCACTGATGTAAAGGGACTGGGGACAGGGAGCACAGCTGATGGAGGATGGGTGAATGCTGGTCCTGTGGGTTGTGGGGCTCCTCTAGAAGTCAAGGGAGGTGGCAAATCTCATCAGACATGCATTCTTGGCAAACGCTGCTGCCCTGACTGTGACCTCCACGTGCTGCCAAAGCCAGTTTCCCTGGAAGGGTGTCTGAGACACGAGGTGACAGTGGCAGCCTTGAGAACTGCAACACCAAAGTACTGGGCTATCGGTCACCTGGCATATTTGAAGGCTGACACCCAGAGGGCAGAGAGCTCAGGTCTTGGGCCACCCCAGAAGGAAAGCATGTCGGGAAACTCTTAAAGTCATCCATAACCCCGCTGTGTCCCTTTTAAATAGGTCTGCCTCTTTTTTTTTTTTTTTTTTTTTTTTTTTTTTAACCATATTCGAAACAATTCCAATACAGTGTCCTTTTGCAACTTCTTAGAGGCAGAAAATCTGTCCTCTTCCCTGTCCTCTTCCCCATCTCTCCCAGGATGGACTAGAGACCTGCTCTCTCCTGTTCAGTGAAGTTTCCTGTGTGACTCTGTGATGTGAGCTTCTGATAGCTGTCATCTGACTTTGCCCCATGTGTTTCCTGGAGAGACTCTGGCAGACTGGGCCCCCATCTTGTCACCATCTTCCAAAAGCCCTTCAGTATTTTCTGGTCAGAAAATTGGTAACAACAATGGGAAAAGTAGCCAATGCAGAGGAGGACTCAGCTGTGGAGACTCGGCGTGGCAATCAATCTGCAGTGTGCTGCACTGCTCCACGCCAGGGGCTGTGCCTGCACACTCACATCTGTCAGCCCACCTCCCCGACATCAGCTCCCTCATTCTCTGCAGATTCCATAAGCAAATCTACTTTCCTGAAACCATGCCTTCCCCATCCTCACATTAAAGCTCTCCATGGGGAATTAAACACAACAATATTGTTACACGTCAGTGTACGAGATAACAGGAATATATGGGTGTCGTAATGTCAAATATCTCTATCCAGGGTCTGGGGACGTCATTGAATCTAACTTCATAGGTTTCAAACAGTTTAATCAATAAAAAGACAGGAGAACTTAGAAGTTTCTCTGTCTATACACCGTCTAAGGCGCGTTGAGGTTCATTAGAGCGCGTGGTAGTGTAGGGACAACTACACTTTGGGGGAAGAAGTCTGTCCCCCACCCCCCCATGTATTTGTACATGGTTGCCCTAGAACATTTCACAGTGACAGCCACAAGCTGGTTTACAGCTGTAATGGAGCCTGCAAGACAAGATGACCTTTCTAATTGCCATGGCAAAGAGCACAGTTGTAACTGACTTAGAAACATACCGTAAACTCATTATGCTAAGAAAGAATAGCTTCTACTTTTGGGCTCACTATGAATATTAATGTCAGGGCTCTTGATGAAAAAAAGAAAGTGTGCTCTAGATTTTATATTGTATAAACCCTTTTAATACCAAAGAGGGTGTTATTTATAGTCTGCAGGCTTCTGCATAGGTGCCACTACGAACCCATTAAACACGGCGGAACAAAATGAGCAGTCACGGAGCATTAAGGCAGCAACAATGACCACCTTTCCCGAATCGGGCCAGAAAACAAGAAGACATGAGCTGCACATGTAGCCAAGGAGGACAGGGGACTGACAAGGCTGGTCTTGAGCAGACTCTTGGGGGCAATAAAAGGCACCAGAGGGGATGTTGTGTGAGACTGATGGGCATGGAGCCAGAGGGATGCAAGGAGTGGGTGGTGGAGGCAAAGGATGCAAAGTCCTCCAGAAGAGGAGGGAAGGACCATGGAGGAGGAGGTGAATGAAGAGACAAACAATGGCGAGAAGACATCTTCCTGTCGCAAGGCCCAGCAGCACCTCACGCCTGTGTCCACAGAGACTGGGAGGCTCGCCAACTCCACACTGGAGACCCTTGACCTCTGGGCACAGGTAGGAAGCTGCTGAAAACCTGTTTTGCCCATGACAGTTTCACAGGTCATCGTGCCCCTCGCCCTGTCCCCCCAGCCTTCAACGACAAATGTGGCACTTCAGCTCCCTCCAGCCCAGGAGATCACAGCACAGTTAGGGAAGAAAATAATCCCTATGGTCATGAAATGCTGCTTTAATGGCTCTAGCAAAGTGTCCAGGAAATGAAAACGGAAGATCAGCATTTCCCCGCCAGGAGATGCGAGCACCTCTCCCCCTGCACTTTAATGGTCAAGCAAGCATGAGAAAAACCCTTGCTCAGAGTTAATGAAGAAGTGATTTGGTCTAACTTCAGCAATTTCCTGGGCAACCTATTGCTCTTTGATGGGCTTCTGGCCATCACTGGCTGCCACGTCATCCTGCTTGTCCTTGGCTATGTAACTGAGGCTGAAGGATACGCCTTGCAGACACGCAGGATATGAAGCCAGGGAACATGGAGGTAAGAAACAGAGCCATAGACTATGGAGGCAGGAACTCGGCCGCTTGACAATGAAAATCAGCATCCTTTGTTCATCTCAATCACTTTCATTCTCACCTAGTTTTGACCCTTTAGCTTTTGCGGTGCTTCCCTTTCTACATCTTGCTTTTGTGTTCCTGACTCCATGCTCTCTGGCTCTGTTTCCTAGCTCCATGTTCCTGGGCTCCATGTTCCAGGGCTCCGTGTTCCCTGGCTCCGTGTTTCCTGCCTCCATATTCCCTGCCTCCAGGTGTCCTGGCTCTGAGTGTCCTGGCTCCATGTTCCCTGGCTCCGTGTTTCCTGGTTCTGTGTTCTCTGGCTCTGGGTGTCCTGGTTCTGGGTGCCCTGGCTCCATGTTCCCTGGCTCTGTGCTTCCTTGGCTGGCTCCATGTTCCCTGGCTCTGGGTATCCTAGTTCCATGTTCCCTGGCTCTGTGTTCCCTGGTTCTGTGTTCTCTGGCTCTGGGTGTCCTGGTTCTGGGTGCCCTGGCTCCGTGTTCCTTGGCTGGCTCCATGTTCCCTGGCTCTGTGTTCCCTGGCTCTGTGTTCTCTGGCTCTGTGTTCCCTGGTTCTGTGTTCTCTGGCTCTGGGTGTCCTGGTTCTGGGTGCCCTGGCTCCGTGTTCCTTGGCTGGCTCCATGTTCCCTGGCTCCGTGTTCCCTGGTTCTGTGTTCTCTGGCTCTGGGTGTCCTGGTTCTGGGTGCCCTGGCTCCGTGTTCCTTGGCTGGCTCCATGTTCCCTGGCTCTGGGTATCCTAGTTCCATGTTCCCTGGCTCCATGTTCCCTGGCTCTGTGCTCCTTGGCTGGCTCCATGTTCCCTGGCTCTGTGCTCCTTGGCTGGCTCCATGTTCCCTGGCTCTGGGTATCCTGGCTCCATGTTCCCTGGCTCCATATTTCCTGAAAACCTTGTGATTTTGAAGGCAAATGACAGGGTCGACAAATGAACTAGAACGAAAACTAGAACGTGGATCCAGGCTGGTGGCGCAGCCTTTAACCCCAGCACTCAGGAGGCGTGGCGTGTGGATCTCTCAGTCTGAGGTCAGCCTGATCTGCATAGGATCATAGGATGCATAGGATAGCCAGGGATACACAGAGAAACTCTGTGTCTAAATAAAAATGATAATAATTAAAATGTAAAAACCTAGAACATGGTATGTCCTATGTAGGGTTAAAAAAAATACCAAAACAACTGTTTCAAGTAGGAATGAATGAACTGTCTCAACTGAATGAAAACCACACGGGAGGTAACACACAACGGGAACTGAGGGATTTTAGGGGCCTTTGAGGCAGGGAGATGCTATGATCAACTGTCTTTTTGGCTCTTTTAGGAAGCCCATCACATCACATCTTATCCAAAGTCATTAGGACGTGACATTAGCACAGATTTCTGTCTTGTTTTAGTTTTTATTTATCTCCATCTTTGTTTTCAGTAGGTGAGTTTCCCAGGTTTCTTGTTCTTCCTGCCCTCATCCTGAGAGACAACGAGTCTGACTCTTGTGTTCTTATCTATCATAGAGGTTTCCTGGAAGATATTGGTAAGTGTTGGGGGGCAGTGTCTACATGTGCAAAGTATGAGCTCATGGGCTCTCTAAATGAGACATCACAGCTACAGATGCAAACACCTCTCCAAGAGCTGCACCCTGGACATCAGAGTAAAAAGAACCCACATCCCTTTAGTTTCCTTCTGTTGACTAAGTCAAGTTCACAACTGAGGAAGAAATCCTAACCAAACGTAGATCTTGTCCATATGGACATCTGGTCAACCCCTAGCCATCAGTAGAAAACTGTCAAGTCACTGCTCTTATGTCATCCCATCTGATCTCCATCTCCCCAGTCCTTGAAAGGAGACTAAGCACGATGCTGTGGACCAACAGCCCAGAAATATTAGACCCTGCCCTTTGGCCTTCTCCCCGAAAACCACTTTATGAGCCTGATGATCCCCCACAGGGGTCCTGAAGGCTTTCCAGCTGTAAGCCCAGATCTACTCAGGCAGCCTTCAGAACTAGGGGAAATGCATTACATGCTAATGATGTCCTATTTAAATTCTAGCCCTGATTACTCTGTGATGAAATTTCTTCCCTCCACACTAGTTTCTTTATATCTGAGTTCTAGTATGAAATCAACCATGTTAATAAAGTATAATACAGATTACCAAGTTATACACAGGAGATGGAGAAATGGCTGTATAAATCTTAAGGTTCTGTTTTTTTCTGGAGGAAAACCCTAAAATCGGTTACTGATTTTCACCACCCTACTCTTAGTTAAAAAATTGAAATGCATATTAGTGAAAGGCTGCTAGTTAATTTCTGTAAGTGTTCAGCGGGCTTTTCACTTTACTCTGCTATATGAAACATTCCTCAGAATTCACATGTATGGCTTGAAGTCTCAGACCTAAAGTCTTTCCCCCCTGCTCTTCATAGGAGTGTGCAACCATAACAGAAGCCTATGGGTTCAAAGGCGGTCATGCCTGTCTCTCTTTGCCCTTGAGACTGTCATGTTTATGTGCATTTGCTATCATCCCAACCTATTCAACTCAGGGCTGAGAATGCAGCCCAGCTGGTAGAGAGCTTGCTTGGCACCACAAAGCCCTGTGTTCAACTCCAGCATAGCACAAACTAGGTATCAGGTACTACACGCCTCTAATGCCAGGCCTCAGGAAGTAGACGCAGGAAGATCAGGAGTTCAAGGCCATCCTCAACTACAGATAGGCTCAAGACTTAACTACAGGAACCTATCTCAAAAATAAAGCAAAAAAAATCACTAGCCAAACTGGACTGCTCCATCATCTTCAAGAGTCAGCCTTGTCACTGCTCTCATTATACCGCAAAAGAGATCCGAGGTCCACACCCACAGTCCAAAACAAGGAAGAGAGAACAGACACTTTACACTACTCTCCTGCCCCCAAAAGTGAGCAAAGGCCTGTGGCATAAGGCCACCATGCTGGGTCCTGAAATAACCCAGTAAGACTGAGAGGAAGCATTTGGTTCTTGGAGAATTCACAAGCTAACCAGGGACAGAAGGACAGAAGGCACAATGCCATCTCCATGGTGACACAGGCTGGTCCATCTCTGATGGCCATCATAGTTACTTCCTACCACTAAGAGCTCTCTGTGTGAACAACCCTGCTGATTGGTCCTTGGGACCAGAAAAGGGTTGACTTCTTCTACAGAAACAGAACCCTAGACCTTCACAGGGCACTCCGCTGCCCAGGGTAAGGACAGCTCCCGTCACTCTTGCAGTTGATTACCATCATGTATCAAGGTCAAGTTCACAATGATGTGACAATGGTAAGTCATTTGCAGATTCCTTCAGGGAGCTGTGAAGGGGACAGCTATGTTCTCTTTGTGCCTTCTGGCTGGATCTGGCGCCTACACGCGTATCATCTAATAAGGAGCTTAGAAGAACAAGAGAGTTCAAGTTCCTGAACTTGAGAACTTTTCATCCATCCCAACACTGCTTTCTCCAACCCTTGCAACTATTGCTGGAAATCAGGGTTTGCTTTTTTTTCAATGTTTTATATTAAGGTAAAGATATAGCACTTAGTTAAAGTGCTTTGTCATGTAAAACAAGGACCTGAGTTTGATTCCCAGAACCCACATAAGAAGCTGGGTGAGAGCTGGAGAGATGGCTCAGCGGTTAAGAGCACTGACTGCTCTTCCAGAGGTCCTGAGTTCAATTCCCAGCAACCACATGGTGCCTCACAACCATCTATAATATGATCTAATGTCCTCTTCTGGCCTGCAGGGGTACATGCAGACAGAGCACTGTATACGTGATAATAAATAAATCTTTAAAAAAAGAAACAGCTGGGTGAGATGGTGCACACTTGTAATCCCAGGCCCTTGGAGGCAGGTACAGGAGTAACTCTGGGCCTTTCTGGACAGACAATTTAACCAAATTGGTAAGTTCCAGGCTAGGGAGGACCTCAAAGTAAAAAAAAAAAAAAAGTCTAAGGTGCCTGAGAAACCACATCCGAGGTTGGCCTCTGGCTTCTACTCACATGGGCGTGCATACCTAAACACACACACACAGACGAACATAACGCTGCATATTGCTCATTTCTTAATTTTATCTTAATATATTTTATCTATGGGCTACATAGATGGCTCAGCAATTAAACACATACGCTGCTCTTACAAAAGACCTGAATTCAGTTCTCTCTCCGCATCCAATGTGGTGGCTCACAGCTGCCTGTAACTTCAGCTCCAGGGAGTCCCGGTGGCCTCTCCTGGCTTCCAGGGACACTGTGTGCACAACCCTCTCCCCCAAGACACTCACATAATTGTTTTTAATTTTTAAGACTTAAGAAATAGATATTTTATTAAGACTAAAAAGACCGTGGTCCATCCATGCCTACGCAAACCCAGATTTGCCTTTCTTGCTTGCCTCAGCTACGTTTGACCTTGAATACAGAGTTCTCTCTGAATCGCCAAACCTCAAGATGCAAAAACAACTGAGTCCAGACTGTGGCCTGGTCTCCTTGCATTTCAGTAGATGAAAGCGTCATTTTGCTCAGGGATTTCTTTTTTTTTGGCTTTAATTATGTGAATGTATATACATCTGTAGGTTTGCACATGCTTGTGCAGTGCCTGTGGACATAAGAAAAAGGTGTCACATCACCCCCAGACCCACACGACATGAGAGCTGAGGACCAAACTCGGGGCCTCTGCAGAAGGAGTGCATACACTTAGCCACTAAACCGTCTCCCAGCCCCAGAAAGTCATTTTCTATTTCTTTGTTACCCGCGTTCTTACCAACACTGGATTGTTAATTTGGGTGACCCAAACCCACATCTCCCCAGACTGCTTAAAACCGAGTTTCAGCGCCAGGCACATGTGAGCAAACACACAGGGAGAAGGTGGGTGACCCAGCGTAATGCTTGCAAGGAGCTCTAAGATCCCTGCCACGAGCCATCTGCAGCTTAGCGTCGTCCTGTGTAACAATCTCCCGTGCCATTTATTTATGTTTTATTCATCATCTTGAAAGTATTTAGTGAAGTAACAATGATGAGATTCAAAAATATTGCACAGTGCTTAAAAAAAAAAAAAGAAGACATTAATGGCTTTCAAGAGCTCACTCTATTCAAATGAAAATATCGCTGCGTTAGATTTGCTCAAATCTGTTTATATCTTCTTTATTCTTAGATATGACCCATTCCCTCATTTTGTGTAAAAACTGAGTGATAACACTGTGAAATATTTCCGTTTATCTTTTTCATAGATCTTTTTTTTTTTTTTTTTTTTAAATCAACAGCAAAAGTCGGCTGGAGATCGCTCTGCTTGACTATCTCATGACAAAGCGAGCCAGCCTGCAGGGCCTGAGGAGCCTGGAGCGCCCCTCAGCACTGTGTTCATGGATGCTCCACACACAGCCTTGGGCTGCATATTTGGCCAAACGAACAAGCAAATAAATAAAACACTTGGCCCTTGAGGGTGAGAGGAGAGAAAGAGGAAACGGCTCTCAATGGGCAGAGAGTTGTGCAAACTGCGGGGGAAACAACTTCTGAAATTTGTCCTTTGTGTACAATGCACAAGAACAAACGTGTTTTGTTGTTGTTGTTGTTTTTAACATTTTAAAGAAACTTAAAGGGGAGGCAGAGAGATGGCTCAGTGGTTAAGAACACTGGCTGCTCTTGTAGAGGACCCGAGTTCTGTTTCCAGCACCCACATGGTAACTGTAACACCAGCTCCTGGGGGGCTGATGCCCTCTTCTGGCCTCTACAGGCACTACACTAACATGGACACACACACACACTTTAAAATAAAAGTTAATTTTTTAAAGTCAGCACCTGTGCATGCCAGGCTGTTTATTATGTATACAGTGCTCTGCCTGCATGTACACCTGCAAACCAGAAGAGGTCATCCGATCACATTACAGATGGTTGTGAGCCACCATGTGGTTACTGGGAACTGAACTCAGGACCTCTAGAAGTATAGTCAGTGCTCTTAACCATTAGCTGAGCCATCTCTCCAGCCCCCAAAATTAAATATTTTTAAAAGAGAATTAGAAGAGGTAAAGGAAATAATGCTTGGCTCTGTGCTGTTGAACCTGCTGAGACTGCATCGGCAAGAGACTCCATGACCACTGACCACCTGATTGGTTCAAACATGCAAGGTACAACGCCCCACACAATCCTTTAGGACTTTAAAACATAGTTTGTTCATCCCAAAATGACAGGCAACCCTCTGCCAGCTGAGTCACAGTTCCTTATTTGGACTTGAACACTGATCATCTCTGACACCAATGTGTGGAATATTTAGGTGGTGTCAGTTAAGTATAGCATGGGGTACATAGCACGCTGGCCCTTCTGGCATGCCAGCACCACTGTCACCTGTGTCTTTCTCCTGAGGAGAAAATCAAGCCTCAAAGAACACCCCGACATAAGAGCCACTCCCCATCCCCTTCTCCATGCCCCAGAGTCAGCCTATGACCTGCATCCTAGAAGACTGAACCATGGGAGACACCTCCAGCTGAGGATGTGCTCCCAGGGGAGGAAGGTCCACAGCCCACATGTCCATCAGCAAATGCAGAGCAGAAAATGGGAAAAGTCAGAGGAAGCGAAGAGCAAAGCAAAAGCTGATGGGTGACCCTACCCCGGCTCTTGCTGTCCCCCCCCCCCCCCCGCCCGCCCTGTGAAGTGGCTTGATGCTCTGTGACATCATCTAGCCAGACTGTCCAATAATATCCGCCATAACTTGTCCTGAGGCCATGGCTGGGAGATACTCACTGTGGGTGGCTTCCTGGAGGGCCAGGTCCTGCTTGCACCTGATGTAGTCCTCTTTGACACTGCCCAGCCGTCTGACACTCCTGGAGTTGAGTGCCATCAGCCTGCCCAGGAGTGACTCGAGCCCTTCCCGCTCCGACAACAGGGCCCACATCTCCTCTGTGAGCTCCTTGGCTGTACAGAAGTGGCTTCCTGCAGCACAGGGTGGGGGAGAGGAGGAAAGGAGATTGTGTGTGTGTGTGTGTGTGTGTGTATGTGTGATTTTTAATATTTGTATTCTTTTGTTTGCTTGCTTGTTTGTTCAAGATAGGGTTTCTCTGTGTGTCTTTAGCTGTCTTCAACTTGCTCTGTAGACCAGGTTGGCCTGGAACTCCCAGAGATGTGCCTGCCTCTGCCTTGCCGAGCGCTGGGATCACAGGCATGCACCACTGTACCTGGCAATGTTTGTGTTCTTTGAAAGTTTCATACATTTATACACTGCATGTTGGCCGCATCTACCCACCGTTGCCTTCTTTGGCCTCCTTCTATGTCATTCTCCAACCTCACGATTAGTGCCATCCATATGTGTATACATGTGGAGGTCATGCCGCAGGGCGTGAGCATCCATGTCTCCAGAAGAGGAGGGCTATCCCTCCCTTAGCAGCCATCATCTGC
Organism: Acomys russatus; assembly: GCF_903995435.1. NCBI lineage: Eukaryota > Metazoa > Chordata > Mammalia > Rodentia > Muridae > Acomys > Acomys russatus. Next base: position 49,620,089 of record NC_067162.1, on the reverse strand, counting down.
CAGCAGCTCCTCCAGTGGGGATGGGGTCTTTTCATTACCTCCCCATCCATGCTGGAAGTTTTTATAAATGGATGTGAGCGCTGGAGACAACGGAATCCTTCTGTAAAGTCAAAAGCTTGGGCACACCTGGAAGGGATGCCACTGGAAGTTGGAACAGCAGAACCAGGGAAAACCCCAGGATTCACTCCACCCAAAAACAAATGGCCAAGGACGGACACAGCAAGCAGGGTGCAAAGAATGGGGCTTTGAGCTTAGGGGGCAGCTAAATTGAGCCCCTCCCCCTTATCAAAATGCACAATCTTAACTGGGAAGGGCGAACCTCAGATGAGGGCTTTGTCAGGCCAGCCTGTAGGTGTGTCTGTAGGTGTTTCCTTGATGGTTAATGGTGTAAGCACCAGAGGTGGTGCCATCCTGGACATCCTGGTCAGGCTATACTGGGCCATGAGAAGGGTAGCCACACATGCTCCTGAAAAGCTGCAAATACTCCTGAAAGCCAGTTCCTTTGTGGTCTCTGCTTCAGTTCCTGCCTCCAGACTCCTGCTTGAGCTCCAGCCCCACCGCCCCCTCCTCCCCACTTCAGTAATGGTCTGTGACCTGGAAGCCAGATTAAGTCTTTCCTCTTCCCCCAGTTGCTTTTGGTCAATGTTGTTGTTGTTGTATTTAATCATAGCTGCCGAGACCCTAACCAAAACAACATGAAAAATAAATGATCACATTTGGCATAAACATGTGAAATATGATCATAATAACACCTGGATTGCAGGTGGCTGCGAGAACCACAGGTGGCTGGGCACATAAGAAAGCAAGCCATAGAACAGGGAATAAAATATGTGCTGGGCAGAGTGCAGCAGTGAGCAAAACCACGAACGAGGATCAGTTGTGTGTCTGAACAGCAGCGGCAGGCCACTGTGAGACAATTTCTGTGAAATATTGTTTACGACATATCTTAGAACTAAAAGTATGTAGGGGCGAATTTAAAGGATTCTATGCAGAATGGGGAAACTGCTTTTGAAAACCTACTGAGAGGAAATGAGATTTAAATAATTGTGGAGCTAAACCATAAGTGTCCACTGGAAAACTAGCTACTCCTAGGGTTTCAATTTGCCCCAGATTGATGCACAGATTTAATACAATTCCTATCAAAATTTCATGAGGCCCTTTGGTAGAAATGAACGGGTACATCCTAACATGTAAGAGAAAATGCAAAGTCTGACATAAACCAGGGCGATCAAACAGTCAACATTTTAAGACCCAGCTATGACGTCCATAAATCAAGATGGAGGGCATCTGAAAGCGGACAGGAGTTGGCGGACCGACCACAGCAGGTGTCCAGAACGGGTGTGTCCTCCAAGAGCCAAGAGTGCAAAGCAAATCATCAAGGGAGAAACAACAACAATAACCTTCCCAATAGATGCTGCCAAAGCAACTGGTTATCCCTGAGGGGGCAATGTGAAGCCTGATATACACCTCGGACCACACACAAATTACACCAGGGGTGGAACATGGGACTCGACCAAGTTAAAGCTATGAAGCCACAAGCAGGAAATAAGGAAGAACAGCAGCCTGGCTCTTGAACAGCCAGCATGTGACAGAGGACGCAGAGCAAGACGGTCAAAGAAAACCCTGTCAAGAAAGGAAAAAAGGGAAGAAAGAGGGAGGGTGGGTAAGGGCAAGGGAAGGAGAGGGAGGGAGAGGGAGGGGGAGGGAGGGAGAGAGGAGGGGAGGAGAGGAGACAGGAGGGGAGGAGAATCAAGTCAAGCTGGGACAGACCACTTGCTACAGATAACTGACAAAGGATTCAATTTTACAATTCAACAATGAACAGAAATAACAACATTAAATGCAAGCAAAGAGTCACCAGGTCTTTTACAAAGAGCCATATGCAGATGGCCAACACACATATGAAAATGTGTTAGACATTAGTCACGCAGAGTGTAAACAAAAGCTACAAAGCCATCCATCCCATTCAAAGGGCACAAAGCAGCCAGACTGAAAATTGTAGACATGGCCAGTGTGTGTGTGTGTGTGTGTGTGTGTGTGTGTGTGTGTGTGTGTGTGAAATTCCCTGAGCTCTCAAGCATACAAAGAGGTGTAACCCCACAGAGATCACTTCTGCCAGTTTGTCTTAAAGTTAAACCTACCCCTCCCTACACTTGCTCCCCCAAGTCTCCATATAGGAGTGTCCACAGAGGACTGAAGGCATCAACCTAAAACACCCCCATTTGATGTAGACGGAAGGAACGGAAGAAAGGAAGGAAAGAGAGAGAGAGGGAGGGAAAGAAGGAAGGAGGGAGGGAGAAAGGGAAGGATGGAAGGAAGGAGGGCAGGATGCATGCAAGGATGGATGGAAGGAAGAAAGGGCACTGAAAATATGGCTCAGTGGTTAAGAGCAATGGGATATGCCACTCTCTTCTGGCCTGTCCAGACACACATGTGGTTCACATACATATATACATGCAGGCAAAACACACATGTGAAATAATAATAATAATAATAATAATAATAATAATAATAATAATAATAATAGAAATGAAAGAAGAAGGGGACCCTCTGGAAAGGAGCTGACCAGCAGGACCGGATGGCGGTGTGAGAGGACATGGGGGATGGACATGATTAAATGCACTATATACATGTATGAAAATGTCATGATGAAACCCAACGTTACATATAACTAACTAATATATGCCAATAGAAAAACTTTTCTAAGAAGAAAGTCACAGGAACAGCTTCTTTTTTCCACATTCACTCCTTGGGAGGAAGATTACTCCCCACACTGTGCACCCAAGGGTGCTTCTTTCTTTGACAGTAGTACCTCTGAGGTAGAAGGTGTCATCTAGCGGTCAGCAGCCAGGAGAAAGTGAGGAATCCATTGTTCTCTATGACTAAACGTGATCACCAGCAACAGCTAATGCTCCGGCTCTCAACCTCTGCAAGGCCAGTTGACAGCAGGCTTTTGTGAGATCAGGAAAGAACCTGCATTTAAAACTCAAATGCACAACTCAAGTCCAAGTGGATCAAAGACCTCAACATAAAACTGGACACACTAAATCTAACAGAAGAGAAAGTGGGGAAGAGCCTTGAGCTTACTGCACAGGAGACAACTTCCTGAACAGAACACCAACAGCTCAGGCTCTAATTCAACAACAATAATTAATGGGACCTCGTAAAACTGAACAGCTCTGTCAGGCAAAGGACGCCGTCAACAGAACAAAATGGGAAAAGATCTTCACCAGCCCTACACCCGACAGAGGGATAATATCCAAAATATATAAAGAACTCAAATTAAACACCAACAAACCAGACAACCCAATTTTAAAACATGGGGTACAAAGCTAAACAGAGAATTCTCAACAGAAGAATCTCTAATGGCAGAGAAGCACTTAAAGAAATGTCCAACATCTTTAGGCATCAGGGAAATGCAAATCAAAATGATTCTGAGATTCCGTCTTACACCGGTCAGAATGGCTAAGATCAGACACTCAAGTGACAGCACATGCTGGCGAGGATGTGGAGAAAGGGGAGTGCTCCTACAATTGCCGGTGGGAGTGCAAACTTGTACAACCGTTGTGGAAATCAATCTGGAAGTTTCTCAGAAAATTGGGGATAATTCTACCTCAGCTATACCACTCCAGGGCATATATCCAGAAGATGCTCCACCACACAACAAGGACACCTGCTCCACTCTGTTAAGAGCAGCTTTATTTGTAATAGCCAGAAAATGGAAACAATCCAGATGCCCCTCAGCTGAAGAATGGACAAAGAAAATATGGTACATCTACACAGTGGAATGCTGCTCAGCTACTAAAAACAAGGAAATCATGAAATTGGCAGGCAAATGGATGAAACTAGAAACGATCATCCCGAGTGAGGTAACCCAGACCCAGAAAGACACACATGGTATGTACTCACTTATAGCGGAATTAGCCATAAGGTACAGGATAACCATGCTACCATCCACAGACCCAAAGAAGCTAAAGAGGGCCCAAGAGAGGATACTTGAATCTTACTCAGAAAAGGAAATAAATTAGACTTCTGAAATAGATGGAGAGAGGGAACTTGGTGGGAAATGGGGTAGGGAGGGTAAGGGGGTGGGGTCAGGTGTGGGGAGAGTGGGGTGGGATCAGGTATGGGGAGAGTGCGGTAGGATCAGGTGGGGAGAGTGGGGTGGGATCAGGTGTAGGGAGAGTGGGGTGGGGTCAGGTGGGGAGAGTGGGGTAGGATCAGGTGTGGGGAGAGTGGGGTGGGGTCAGGTGTGGGGAGAGTGGGGTGGGGTCAGGTGTGGGGAGAGTGGGGTGGGGTCAGGTGGGGAGAGTGGGGTGGGGTCAGGTGGGGAGAGGGGGGTGGGGTCAGGTGGGGAGAGGGGTGGGGTCAGGTGTGGAGAGAGGGGTGGGATCAGGTGTGGGGAGAGTGCGGTGGGGTGGGGGGGAGAGTGGGGTGGGGGGAAGACTGGGAGAGAGAACGGAAATCTGGGGGGGGGGGACATCTCTAGGACGGAAATCTATGGGGTGGGGGTTGGGGACCCTAGCTGAGACTCCTAGCAGTAGGGAGGGATGGGGGGCGGGTAGGAAGCCTGAACTCAACACCTCCTGTAGCAGGTGGGACTTTCAATAGAGGGAGGGGGCACTAACCAACCCGTAAAATCTTCAACCCAAAATCTTTCACGTCTATAGGAAGTGTAGGGATAAAGATGGAGCAGAGATTAAGGGAATAGAAAAGCAATGAGTGGCCCAGTTTGGGATGACCCCATAGGAGAGAGCCAGCCCCTGTCGATTTTAATGATACTCTGCTGTGCTTGCAGACAGGACCCTAGCATAACTCTTTTCTAAGAAGCTCCATCCAGCAAAAGATGGCAGCAGATGCAGAGACCCACAGCCAAACAACAGGAGGAATCCAAGGAATCTTGTAGAAGAGTGGGAGGAAAGGTTGAGGGAGCTGGGGGGGGTCAAGGACACCACAAGAAGACCTACAGAGTCAACTAACTGGGGCCCACGGGGACTCTCAGAGACTGAACCACCAACCAAAGAGCTTGCATGGGCTAGACATAGACCCCCATACACACAGGTAGCAGATGTGCAGCCTGGCCAACATGTTGGTACCCTAGCAACAGGAGCAGGGGCTGTCTCTGACTCTGTTGCCTGCCTTTGGATCCCTTCCCCTAGCTGAGCTGCCTTGTCAGGCATCAGTGGGAGAGGATGCACTTAGTCCTGCTGCAACTTGAGATGTAAGGGTGGGTTGGTACCCCTTAGGAAGAGAAGGTAGAAAAGATGTAAGGCGGGCAGAGGCAAGGTGGGCCCGTGAAACACCGTCCTCTGGACCTGACCTGGTCATTGCACTCAGGAACTCACAGCATCTGGGGTCGCCTGCACCAGACCTGTACTTGCTCAAGCTGCGTGGTATCCCAGTGTGGATAAGGAGCTCATGCCACCTTCAGCTGAGGAGCAATTAGGAGTTAACAGCTGCTGGAGAAGGGAACTTTTTTGTTTGTTTGTTTGGTTAGTCTTTTTGTTTTGTTTTGTTTTGTTGTTTTTCGAGACAGGGTTTCTCTGTGTAGCCTTGGCTATCCTGGACTCACTTTGTTGACCAGGCTGGCCTCGAACTCACAGTGATCCACCTGCCTCTGCCTACCAAGTGGGGATTTTTTTTTTAAAGATTTATTTATTTATTTATTCAGTATTTTGACTGCATTGTGCCTGCCTGCCAGAAGAGGGCACCAGATCTCATTATAGATGGTTGTGAGCCACCATGTGGTTGCTAGGATTTGAACTTAGGACCTTTGCAAGAATAGCCAGTTCTCTTAACCTCTGAGTCATCAGAGTGTCAGCACTGGTTGGGCGTGGTGGCGCATGCCTGTATTCCCAGCACTCAGGAAGGCAGAGGCAGGCAAATCTCTGTGAGTTCGAGACCAGCCTGGTCTACAAAGTGAGTCCAATACAGCCAAGTCTACACAAAGAAACCCTGTCTCAGAAAAAAAAAAGCGTCACTGGTTAAGTTATTGATACGCCAGTAGCCCTGAATCCATGCTCTCAAAAGCAACTCTAATTAAATTCAGTGAGTTATTTTTTTAAAAGGCATGAAAGTCAGGGGGACTTGTTGATAAGGAGAAGGGGTAAGAAAAGGAAGGTGAGGGGGGACGGTGAGCAAGTGAAAGTGATCAAAATAAACTGTGTATTATGAAACTGTCAAAAAAATAAAAGCATGGTATGTGCAGCTGGCAGAAAACCCTACAGAAGTCGGTTCTGAGGCTGGGGGATGGCTCGGGCTGTAAAGCACTGGCCATATGAGCATGAGCTGCGTTCAACCCCCAGTATCCAGGTAAAAGGCTGGGCACGGTGGGCCATTTATAGCCCCAGCAGCGCCGAGACAGAGACAGGAGAATCCCTAAGGCTTGCTGAGCAGCAGCCTAGCCGAGCTGTGGAGCCACAGGACCTGGAGAAAACCTTTGTCCCAAAGGTAAAATAATAAAAAATTTAAAAATTATTTTTAAAAAAAGATACCGACATGGATGGCTCCTGAACAACATGTGAGATTGATCTCTGCCCCCTCACACAAACACACATACATACATGACCATGTGCACACACACACCACATAAACAAAAACACTTGAAACATGGCACCAGCCTAGCAAAAAAAGTCATGCTAGGTAACAGCCTAGCAAGTCACCATTTATTCTCAGAGGAAAACTTTGCAGCACACAGCTCTGACAACTCAGACGGTGGAAGCCGAGTGAAAATACCCACCTCAGAGTTTCACACCCACAGATGTCTCGGAAGCCTTTGACCATGAAGATGAAGGCATCTGAGTAAAGCCTTAGCCAATACGCTACCCTTTCCGAGGAATGGCATGAGATCCCTCCAAGCCTAAATGCACATAAAAGAACTCTTTCAACACACACAATGAGAATTCTAAGCCGAAGGCATGGCGGCGTCATTGTTTGGCTGACAGTAACATTCTTTCTCCGGAGTGTGTAGCACACAGGCATTTCTCACGTTCACTGAAACACGCATTGTTATCTGGACCCCGGGGTTGAGAAAGCTGAGATCCAGGGAACGTCACATCTCGCTGAAGATGGCACAGGAATAAGCCACACATCTCTCTGTCACCGCTCCCCTTAAATCCTGTGCTGCTCACTTCTTTGTTGCGTAAGAGGCTGATTTCAAACTGTCTAATTGCTGCAGACGTTCACCCACCACAGGCGCAGGCCGAACACGTGGCATACATAATTCTGTCAAAAAAAAAAACTCGTGGCTTCTGAGCCCACGAAGGCAACAACAGAGGGAAGTAGACAGTGTTCCAGCCCTCTGAGGAGTGACAAAGCATTACCACAAAGAACAGGCACGCACAGGGCTGAGAGGATGGCACAGTCCACATAGAGCTCGCCTAGCGCGCATGGAGGCCTGAGTTTGACCCCTAGAACTCATGTTTTTGGTTTGCTTTTTAAAGTGGAGCTTCCTCCCATAAAGATTCCTAAAGAAAAGACCTCTGACGAGGAACAGGAGGGGTGGCTTAAACTGGAAATGCGCGCTAAACCCTGTCAGTCACCAGCGCTCTAGAACTGGGCCTTTAACAAAAAACGGCACAGAGACCACTCAGTAAACCCAGACCTTTCCTCGAGCCGAACGAACACTTGGAGATATGTGTGGAGAGAGAACCGAACATTTAACATGGAGAGAATGTGGGTGACTTCCCAGAGGCAGGAAATAGCACAGCTGGAGGCATCACAAACCACTACCCTGCCCCAGGTATCGTTTTGTGCCCATGTGACCTCACAGCCCAGCCCTAGGTTTTACAACAAAGACTCAGAAAGGCAGTGCCAACCCTGACCCCAGCCTGCCCTTGGGGGCTGGCATGGGGGTAGGGGCTGAGGAGCGAGGGGTGAGGGCTGAGGAGCGAGGGGTGGGGGGTGGGGAGCCAACTACCAGGCTCCGCTGAGCTGCCTGCCTGCTCTTCAGTGAGGCAGTTGACCAGGGGCCCTTCATAGGTTTGCTAAGACAACGGTGAAAAGAATGTATCTGAGAGGCGTGATGCCACAGGCTTGAAACCTCAGTTAAGTTAGGAGAATGACAAGTTCTAGGCTAGCCTGGGCTACATAGCAAGGCTGGCCTTACTATAAAGAGGTTATAAAATCACACCACCATTCTCGTCCTTGGTATGTGCCATCCTAAGAACTTTCTCTGCCTGCACACATGTGCACATACCCACACACAGATGCACGCGAAGACACACATAAACAGCCCTATTTGGACATTTTGTTTGTTTTGGTTTGTTGTTTGTTTGAGACAGGGTTTCTCTATGTAGCCTTGGCTGTCCTGGACTCACTTTGTAGACCAGGCTGGCCTCGAACTCACAGCGATCCACCTGCCTCTGCCTCCCGAGTGCTGGGGTTAAAGGCATGCGCCACCGCACTAGGCTTGCTTTATCTGGAACCTTTAAAGACCTGTCCCTGGGCTTCTGAAGGCAGCATGTTAGTGAGAGTAGGGGACTTCTGCCTCCTGTGTTGTACACTCTTCTTGCCTTGGGCTCCACACAGCCTCCTCCACCTGCTCTCAGGGGGAGATGTATTGACAAAGAAAGGCAAAACCCTAACTCAGGCAGAGCCACATTCCATCTTCCCTTTCTCTCCCCCTGCAAACGAGGCTGTAACTCCAACCCGATGGCACAGGAGGCAGTTACGAGGCAGTGGCGTGCTCACACACCATGTTCTAGGGCTGTAAATGCCACACTCAGCTGCACCAGGGACCAAGTGGCTCGTTAGCAGCAGCATTAGTGTTTAACGATGTGAGGAAGAGAAGCTGCCAGGCACAGAGCTCCCTTCTTAAAATGCCATTGGAAACCCATACGTGTAATCATTACACCTTCCCCGCTTAATTCTGAGTCCTTCGGAGCTGATGGGCTGTGCAACCACCCAGCTTATGACTCTCAGAGATCTCTTCCAGGCTGCCGTTTACATAACTGGGCTAAAGATCCATACATCACATGCAGGAGAGTCTGGACTTCAGCCACTGCTCTGCCACTGCTGGGCTAACTTCAAGAACTTGCTAGAATGACGTATCCCACAGCCTTGATCGCCCCACTTCTTCCCTGGCTTCTTAGCCACCCTCTCACCTGCCTGACACCACTATTATGAACATCAAATCACCCAGAAAATTGAAGGGGGGGGTATTTAAAAACAGTATTCAAATGACATCAGGATATTATGTGTTCACAGTCTCAAGCTATTAAGCCTGAACAGAGACCCATTCGTTAAGAACTGATGTGTCCAGCTTTCTCACGTGTGTGTGTGTAGGTGTGTGTGTGTGTGTGTGTGTGTGTTCACATCCATATATGCAGGAACACGAGAACGTGTGTGCAGGTGGTTACTGAGGCCAGAAGTCAACCTCGCATGCCATTCCTCAGGTGTCCCCACCTTGCCCTGAAACAAGGTCTCTCACTGCTCCAAGCTAAGTAAGTCAAGCTGACTGGTCAGTGACGCCGAGGGATCCATTTGTCTCCACATTCCCATAGGATTACCAGTGTGGGCCTCACCTCCCAAGGCTTCCCTAGGCTTCCCTTCACCAACTGACGCGTCTCCCCAGCCCGGTCTCCACGTTCTGATTCCTGTCTTCTCACATCCGGGCGCCCTGAGTGGGCTCGCACCACACACAGATCCTACAACAATGCCAGAATCGCCATGCGTGGAGCAGCTGGTCCACCCTCTAAAGTCCTGCAGAAGATAGCCCACACGCAAGACACGGCCCCTTGAGAGTGAACTATATCAGTGTGTGTCCATGGGGAACTGTGCATCTGAACCTAACACCCTACCAGGGCTCTGGAGATGAACTGGGAGGCAGCTGCCTCTCTCTGCTCTTTTTTCCAGTGTGGTCACATTGAAGGCATCTCCCACCTCTGCATTTCAATGCTGCTTGTCTGCTTAGTTGGCCTATTGGAGCCGATGCCTGAGCTAAGCCTGGCTTGTTAGAGCTGCCAGCACCCAGGCTCTGAGCCTGATAACTCTGGTAATATAAGTGCCACATTGTGAGCGTGTGTGTGTGTGCATGTGTAGTGGATGTAAATGTGCTTGCCTGTGTGTCTGTGTGCATGTGTCTGCGTGTGTGCCTCTGTGTGTGTGTGTATGTGTGTGTGTAGTGGATGTGAACATGTTTGTGTGTGAGAGTGTGTGTGTGTGCATGTACAGTGGATGTAAGCATGTCTGCGTGCGTGTGTCTGCATGTGTCTGTGTGTGTATGTGTGTGTGTAGTGGATGTGAACATGTTTGTGTGTGAGAGTGTGTGTGTGTGTGTGTGTGTGTGTGTGTGCATGTGTAGTGGATGTAAACACTTCTGTATGCATGTGCATGTGTCTGCATGTGTCTGTGTGTGCTTCGCGAGGCACTGAGCTTGAGCCCAGGCCTTGCACACACTAGGCAAGTGCCCTACCATTGAGCTTCCTCTCCATCTCTCAACTTATTTTGAGACAGTCTCTCTATACTGCTCAGGCTGGCTTAGAACTCACAGTGCAGACAGGCCCTCAACTTGCAATCCCCCTACCTCAGGCTCCCAGGTGGCTGCAGTGACCTTCACATGTTAACCAGTGACAGGATGTGAGCGTCTTGGCAGTTACCTGATACGGCCAGCATCTTGGCCTCCAACAAGGCAGGCAGCCTGGCGTCGAGGTCAGCGAGTCTCCTCCTCAGAGAGCTGCACAGTCTCTCACCTGAGCACAGCTACAAGGAGAAAGGGCAGGAATCAGTGTCTACTGCTTCCAACCAGAAGATAGAGGGGGGCAGGGTCTGAGGAGTGGGAGGGGTCTGAGGGGACTCAGGGGTCTGGGTTTCTAAGTAGCTGAATAGATTGACAGAATACGCAGAAGGAGAGGCTTTCAGAGGCAGCACATTAGGAGGAAAGCTAAGAAGCAAGAAGGGACAAGAGGGGAGAGGAGGAGGGAAGAGCAAGAAGGGGAGAGGGGAGTAAAAGGAGATGAGGGGAAAGGAGAGGAAAAGGAGAGATGAGAAAAAAGGGAGAGACGGGCCACTGGCATGCCTCAGCACCCCCCTGGCCCACACAGGCTGGTGCGCACTCAGGGAGCAGCCGCAAGCCGGACAAAACTTAATCATTTCTGCCTCCGCCTTGGCATTCACCTACTCCTGCCCGAGTTCTCGGGACCTCACAGCCTTGGCCATTTTACTCCATGGTGGCCCTGGGAGAAAGGCCTCACCAACTTCCTGTCCCTCCTTCGCCCAGTCTCCTCCGGCTTCCTGTCCAGCTGACAGCCTGTAGCCCTCTATCATCTACTCATTGCTCTACGATGGTGCCCCAGCTGTCCATGATCAGGGACTCTGTCTGTCCCTAGCACACAGTAGGCAGGCAATTAAGACAGCAAGGCATCCGAGAGAAGCCAGGAGGGAAGGTGCTCGCTGGAAAACCCGACTGAGAGGCAGACGCGTCACTGTCACCGTGGGATGGTTGTCCCTCTGGGCTCCCAGCACCACCTGCTCCTCTTTGAATTTCAAAACAACAAAACTCTTTGGCCTCCTCAGTCTCACTCCCCGGATTCCTTGAGGTTATCTTTTATGTTGAGACCAAAAACATCACATCTTTTTTTCCCTCTTATGTAAGGCTAAAAGCTCCTGTTTGTCTGTTATCTACACTCTGATCAGTGGCCCGCCTCTATTTTCAGCTCGGCAAAAGCACACAGCACAGTTTCTGCAGATAGAACTAGTGGGCATTCTGGGAAAGTCCACGGAGATTGCAACTGCAAACCATCATTGTTGGTTGGTTGACTGATTGACGGTAAATATAATTATGTGAGGCCCCACCCAGAAACTGAATGTTCTCAGGCCACATGTAGTCTCCGTCTGGAGGGGTACGGCCAGCGGTAAACGTGCGGCTCATCTGAGGTCAAGCCGAAGCGTCTGTCAGAATGGAAGCGGCCCTCACCTGCCCTGTGCTGCACCTTTCTCTCCTGGGCTGCGGCTTACTTTCCCCTAGGTGCTGGGGTTTTCCAACCTCACTTTGTGAGACACCCGGTTGGCCTCTGCACCGCAGCCCGCGCCAGGTGCTCACACACAGTCCAACGTCACTCATCCTGAGGCTCTTCCCGGAGCCCTGGGACTTCTCGGGCTGTTAGAACCGACAAAGGAAAGGAAGGTGGTCCAGGGCGCCTCCCCCACCCCACCCCCCGACCCCCAGTCCTGTCTCAGTTGGTTCGGTCTCCATGACATGCTCCCCCATCCTGCCCATCTACAACTGTCACCTCAGGATGTTCAAAGACAGGCTGGTTAACTCGGTGACGCCAGCCGGAGTGCTCAGGTCTCCTCTACCCATGTCTGATATTTCTGAGTTTAGTTAACAGTGCCTCTTAATCATAATTAGGTCAGTTTCTCCTTTGCTGAGAAAGTCCACCACCGTTCAAACTATGCTATTACTTTGAAAGCGCCTTTCTAAATTTTCTGACTAAATTGCACACTCTTTTTTCGACTCTGCTGCATATAATGTAATATCTACCAGTCTCTAGATAACCCAATTATTTCTCACTATTTCCATCTCATTTATCCCTTAATTACCTTTGGTTTGGGTAGGCCCGTGAGAGTCAAGAACCTGTAATGAGTGTAAAGAAGGTTTTTAACTCACTCTGAAAATACCAGGGGTTGAGTATGAGTGTGAGTGTGTGTGTGTGTGTGTGTGTGTGTGTGCGTGTGTGTGTGTGTGTGTAAATACACTAAAGAAAGAAAACTGCATTGAGTTGATCCCCTGGTCTCCTGGTCACTTACCAGTCTACAGGGGTTCGGGCTAAGGTTCAGCTTCCCAGGTGACCAGTTAGTTCTGTCTTAGTCCCCATGTTCACCCCCACGCTCACCCCCACGCTCACCCCCACGCTCACCCCCACGCTCACCCCCACGCTCACCCCCACGCTCACCCCCACGCTCACCCCCACGCTCACCCCCACGCTCACATACGTGCCGTGGAGCACACATATCCACTCCCAGGAAAATCTCCATGTCTTCCCTACTTACAAATAAAACTAGCCCCCAAGGAACTCATTAATGAATGAAAGTTTTACATTACATTTCAAAATCTAAGCCACGGCTTTTCAAATTGATAGAAAAGCAAAGTCATTATAAGTTGGCTATAAATATATTAGAGACAGGAAGTCTAGTGATGAGAGTGCTTGTATCCCCCAAACTTTTATATGCTGAAATCTTCAGCCCCAATATGATGCTGGGATTAGAAGGTAGGGCTCTGGGCAGTAACAGGTCCTGAAGGCAGAATGTCATGAAAAGCATAGATGTGCCCGGGGGACAGTGGCTCGGTCAGTAAAGGTGCACAGATGTGTCGGGGGGGGGGGGGCGGGGTAGGGGGCGACGGTGGCTCGGTCAGTAAAAGTGCTTTGTAAACACAGAGACCTACACTAGGTCCACAGAACCCACGTAGAAAGCTGTGTGTCGTAGCACAAACTTGTGGTCCCAGAGCCGGAGGAGCGGAGACCAGAGGGGCCCTGAGGCTTGCTGGCAGCCAATGTAGCCTAACTAGTAAGCTCGGGGCATATGAGAGAGCCTCTCCAAGGAGGTGGCTGGCAGTCCTGAGCACAACATATGGTGGTCCTCCAGGAATCATCAGCTCACACGACAACAACAACAGCTGGGCAGTATACGTCTTTACATCCCAGCACTCAAGAGGTAGAGATGGCAGATGTCTGTGGGTTTGAGGCCAGCCTGGTCTACAGAGTAAGTTCCAGGACAGCCAGGGCTATACAGAGAAACCCAGACTCAAAAAAACAAAACAAAACACAAAACAAAACAAATAAACAAATAGGTAAATAAATAAGTTTAATAAAAATATTAATGAGACCTCAAAGAGCCCTCCTGCTGTCTTCTCCTCGCTCCATCATGTGACGAGACAGCATGGAGTTGGTCATCTCTGCCTCAGACAAGATCTGCACTCAAACCGGGCCATACGGCACCTGGCCCTCAGCCCTCAGCCCCAGGAGCTGCTCAGCCTCAGTGCCTTGCAATCAAAGCACAGAGAGACAGAGAGCCCTCCCGGTGTTAAGAAAACTATAGCGTTCTCAAGGTCTCAAGGTCTCAAGGTGATGGCCCTTCTAGCCCATCTCTGAGCCAGGCAAAACAAGAAACTCATCCCGTTCCTCTCATCTGGGTGAGCAGCCCAGAAAACTCACAGTGGATTTCAGGCATTCGAGCCCAAGGTCATTTTGCAGACATTACTGGTTACTGACAGGAATCCATCTAACCCTGACCATGAGGCCAGAACAAAACTGTCAGGTGTGAGCTTTTGACACAAGTAAGGGTCCAAGCTTTCCTTTCTTCTCTGAGTGTGCGCATGCATGTGTTATATATGTGTATATGTTCATATGTTTGTACGCATGTGTGTGGAGGTAAGAGGTCAATTTTGGGTGTCTTCCTCAGTTGTTCTCTGTGTTCTTCTGACAGGGTCTCTCACTGAACCCTGAGCTCAGCGTTCCCACTAGGCTGGCCACCAGTGAACCCCGGGGACCCTCTGCCTCTGCCTTCCTAGTGTAGGGGTTACGAGCGAGCATGTGCCACAGCTGGCCACCTCCCAAGCCCTGCAGTCCTCCTTTCTCTGGTCACGAAAACAAACTAACACTTCTCCCAGGTCAGAGGCTCTGATCAGAAACTATTACTCTTCATCCTCAACTGCTGTGGAGCCTCCAGCTCCCAGTGATGGAGTGTTCAGGTCCAGGTGTCCATCAGGACACCTCAAGGCAACTCCCAGGGTATCTGGCCCCACAGCTATGCCAGGGTGGCCTTGGGGAGGTCTCCGATCTGTGAACACCTTATGTGACAGCCAGGTCATCGACTGTGGCATTAAAAGGACTCCACTTGGGGAGCACTATTGGGGAGCATCCTGGCAGTACCTGCTGCTTCACACAGTAGGGTCCTGCTATGAAAATACAGACAACGCAATGGTTAATATTTATTGGGGTGTCTGTTGTTGAGATGGGGTCTCACCATGTAGCCTTGGACTGCATGAAACTGACTACGTAGATCAGGCTGGCCTCAAACATGGAGATCCACCTGTCTCTGCCTCCCGAGTTCCGGGATTAAAGGCCTGTCCTGCCACGCCTGGCTGATGTTCACTGTTAACTTGTCAGGACCTAGAGTCAGCTACGAGAACGTCTCTGAGCATGTCTTCACAACTGGGTTAAAGATTTGGGAGAGCCACCATAAATGTGGGCCACACCACTCCATGAGCTAGGGTCCTGGGCTGCACAAAAAGAGGAAGTGAGCTGAGCCCCAACATCCATCGCCCTGCTTCCTGCCTGTGGATGCCCCATGACCAGCTGCCCAGACCCCTCCCACTGCATCTCTCCACCATGACAGACTGTTCCCCTCAACCCCTCAACGCTGAGCCAAACGGTGCTTCTTCCGTTATTTTGTCACACAATGAGAAGAGCAAGGCAATACAGACAAAAGATACTATTAGAAAAAAAAAAACAAAAACGGCTGGAAGAACTTAAAACCGAACCGATCCCCTCATCCGTTAACCCTTTCCGTTCCTGAGAAGCCTGACTTTGAGGCCCCAGGAGAAGCAAGTCATCTCCACCCTACAAACTGTGTTTGTTCACCATGTAGCCTAGGACTTTGTGGGACTTTGTGAACTCGCTCTGTAGACCAGGCTGGCCTCAAGCTCAGAGATCTGCCTGTCTCTGCCTCCCAAATACTGGATTAGAGGCATCTACATTTGTTTGTGGCAGCATCTTGCTATATGGCTCGGGCTGTCCTTGAACCCTTGATCCTCCCGCCTCTGCCTGGAATGCTGTGACTGCAGTTATGAGCCACTACAGCCAGCTCTAGAAGCCCTTTTAAAGATTTATTTATTTATTACGTATACAGTGTTCTGCCTGCCCCGCCCCCCCCCCCCCGCCAGGAGAGGGCACCAGATCTCATTATAGATGGCTATGAGCCACCATGTAGTTGCTGGGACTTGAACTCAGGACCTTTGGAAGAGCAGACAGTGCTCTTAACCTCTGAGCCATCTCTCCAGCCCTAGAAGCCTTTTTAAACAAAGGCACTCAACACATCCAGCGCCCCTTCCCTTCCCCCCCCCCCACCCCCCGCAGCCTCTAGACCAAAACCCCTTCTGAATGCAAGGCCAGCTGTCCACATGGAAGTGACAATGGGTGGAGACCACGTGGAGGTGGCAGGTCCCCGTCCCCAGCACTTCTTCTCTGCCACAGCCTGGGAAACAGCTCCGCAAAGTCTGTTTCCTCTAAAGTCCATGGTGATCTGGATGTGAAACTAGGTCAGAAGAAAATGGGGCGAGGGTGGGCTTACCTGAGCAGTGATTTCTCTAACAGCCAGGTTCAGTGATTTTGTCCTTTCCTGGAGGCTGGAAGAATTAGAACAGAGCGTTGGTCTTCTCAGCACCGAGGTGGAGCCCTGCACCTTAGACGCGAGCCTCCCATCACCCAAGGAGCGGAGGAGGAGCAGGAAGAGGGTGACCCAAGCATAGAACTAACACATGGCTAGGAAGCAGATCCCCCTCTCTAAGTACGCTTCCTGGGGTGCCACCAAAATCTGTCTTCATGGGCCGGGGAGACACTCTGTCAGCATACTGATTGCCACATAATTATGAGGAGCTGAATTAGACCCCCAGAACCCACATAAATAAGCCGGATACCGTGGTATACACTTGTAGCCAGCACTGGGCAGAGGAGGCAAGAGCATCCCTGTGGCTCACTGCCAGCCAGCCTAGCCTGCTTGATAAGTTCCAGGTCTGTCACCAGAACAGGTAAGCCAGGCATAGCAACCTACACTCTATCCCAGCACTCGGGAGGCAGAGGCAGGTGGATCTCCGTGAGTTTAAAGCCAGCCATGGCTAGCACAGCCTGTCTCTATTCTCCAAACAGTGATGGCAGGAGCCACCATGGTTGCAGAAAGCCCTGAGCCCTGTAACCAGCTTCCGAAAGGAGTGGGTCACGCTGGCATGGAGCTGTTGGCACCTGAGCAGGCATGTCAACCAATCAAGAAGCAACGCCAGCACCTCTGCCCCGGGCCTCAGTGAGAGTAAACAGACATACATATTTCATGTCTCCCAAGCACATGGAAGTCAGCCGCATTCCCTCTCCCACATGTAGCCACGAGGAGAGCTATGAATGCCCCAACACGTATCATCAAGTTGCTTAAAACATTATGGGACAGTCTTGGAAATTTGTTCCTTGAACCTCATTGATGTCAATGTCCGCCACAAGGCAAAAAAGTGGATATCACTATGAGTGCCAGCTGTGCCTTCTTTTTCTACTGAGTACTCTCTTCACTGGTTGATTCGTGCAGTGTCTCCCCAGAACATGATGGGGGACACAGGTTCCATGTGAACAGCATCCATCTACTGGGTTCACTCCCTCATGAGGAAGCCTCAAAAGCTTCTTCGGCAGGCAACTCTGTGCATGTCTGACCATGTGAGGCTACACCTAGGATCTGGGTCGAGAGCTACAGAAGAAATGCATGCCCCGCAGCAGCCAGAATATAAACCAAGACACGCTAACAACTCAAGTGAGGCGGGGAGCCCATGCCTGCGGGGAAAAATGTCCCAAGAAAAACTGTCACAGACAGGATAAAGATGGAGACAGTCACTTTAGGCGCAAATAGGAACTCAGGAGACGGCGGGGAAAGCTTACAGGTGAAGGCAAAGGCAAGAATGAAATCTCGGAAGATGACACTGACCCTGTGGTTCACACAGCAAGCTATGACCCGTGAACGCCCAATAGGGGAACAATTACTGCTGACATGAAGTGTTTTCCTCAGGGAGATTTTCACTATGGTGAAACACTGTAACCAAAAGTGACAGGGAGGGACGGGTTTGTTTGGCTTAAGGGTCCACATCTTACTCCATCACTGAAGGAAGACAGGGTAGGAACTCAAAACAGGACAGGAACCTGGAGGCAGGAGCCGGGGCAGAGGCTGTGGAGGGGTGCTGTTTACTGGCTTGCTCAGCCTGCTTTCTTACAGAACCCAGGACCACCTGCCCACAGCAGGCGGACCCTCCCAGGTCAATCACTAATTGAGAAAATGGCCTGCAAGTTTAACCGCAGCCTGATCTTAAGGAGGTGTTTTTCTCAGTTCAGGATCCCTCCTCTCCAGTGACTCTAGCCTGTGTCAAGTTGATGTAAAGCTAGGCAGCAGAGAGACTTGGGCGTGGGATGGAGCAAGGCCCACCCACGAGTAGGAGGAGAATCAAGTAGGATTTGTTTGGTCTCAGCAGTGGACAAGTAACAGTCATGTTTAGAACATGTATGATGGTCTATGGCAGGCAAGCTGTGACTGATATGATGCCCCAAGCCCATGAGATTCCAACTCATTCCGGCGGGAGCTCATTTTGCTTTTGCAAAGGCATGTGCCTCGCTCCTCTTCCTCCCAACACCTCAGAGCAGCCAGTCATCCAGAACCCAGAGTACAAGGCGCAGCTCCTGCTTTCAACCCCTGACGGCTGCTACGAGGGCAAGATAGTGTGACAGGTGCAAGGTGGGGACCCTGACTAGATGGAGACAGGACAATCTGAGGGAAGATGAGTCTGGGTGTCAGCTGATGTGGACAGCAAGACAGGACGGAGCAGGCAAGGTGCCAGGAGGAGAGGGCAGAATCCATGACGCATGGCTTGGTTGGAGACGCAGTGCCCACTCTGGAGCCTGCTAGCCAAACTGGCCACCTTGTGTCCACCCCGGAGCCTGCTAGCCACACTGGTCACCCTGTGTCCACCCTGGAGCCTGCTGGTCACACTGGTCACCCTGTGTCCACCCTGGAGCCTGCTGGCCACACTGGTCACCCTGTGTCCACCCTGAAGCCTGCTGGCCACACTGGTCACCCTGTGTCCACCCTGGAGCCTGCTGGCCACACTAGTTACCCTGTGTCCACCCTGAAGCCTGCTGGCCACACTGGTCACCCTGTGTCTACCCTGGAGCCTGCTGGTCACACTGGTCACCCTGTGTCCACCCTGGGGCCTGTTGGCCATACTGGTCACCCTGTGTTCACCCAGGAGCCTGCTGGCCACACTGGTCACCCTGTGTCCAACCTGGAGCCTGCTGGCCACACTGGTCACCCTGTGTCCACCCTGGGGCCTGCTGGCCACACTGGTTACCCTGTGTCCACCCTGGAGCCTGCTGGCCACATCGGTCACCCTGTGTCCACCCTGGAGCCTGCTGGCCACACTGGTCACCCTGTGTCCACCCTGGAGCCTGCTGGCCACACTGGTCACCCTGTGTCCACCCTGGGGCCTGCTGGCCACACTGGTTACCCTGTGTCCACCCTGGAGCCTGCTGGCCACACTGGTCACCCTGTGTCCACCCTGGGGCCTGCTGGCCACACTGGTTACCCTGTGTCCACCCTGGAGCCTGCTGGCCACACTGGTTACCCTGTGTCCACCCTGGAGCCTGCTGGCCACACTGGTCACCCTGTGTCCACCCTGGAGCCTGCTGGCCACACTGGTTACCCTGGGTCCACCCTGGAGCCTGCTAGCCACACTGTCACCCTGTGTCCACCCTGGAGCCTGCTGGGCACACTGGTCACCTGTGTCCACCCTGGTCACCTTTCTTCAGCAGTTGCCTTTCCTTCCTCTGCCAGGCTCACAAGAGTCTACTTGCTTGTTTTGGGTGTTTTTTGTCGGGGACTAGCCTTGAACTCACAGTACAGCGTGACCTTTCAGCACTGATCCTCTCTGCGTCCTGGGTGCTGGGATCACAAGAACGCACCACGACACTCAATTTTTCTTGTGGTAGGGGGTCAAACTTAGAGCTTGCTGCATACTGTACGGGTGTCTACCTCCTGAACTGCACCCCCAGACCGTCAGCTAATACCATCTTAATCAATGGCTCTCCACGTAATAAACCTTTGAGCCAAACACGCAAAAAAACAAAAACAAACAAACAAACAAACAAAACTAGCTCATGGATTTGCATATTAAAACAGAGAGCAGGCTCTCTTCCTGAGAGCCCCAGGGACCGCCTTTCCTGAGGTGGACTCAGCTCACTTCTCTGTGCTCTAAACTGGGCTCTAAGCTGCCCCTGTCCTAGAAGGAAAATGAAACTTCAACCCCAAGATCTCCAGGAGAGGAGGAGGGCAGTGATGCAGATAATTGAATGCATTGTTTTATATCTGATTTGATTTATATTTAATTTATTTAATTTATGCTATATTACTTTTTTCAGTAGATTTATTTTCCTAATTATGTGTTGCTCGGGCTAATATTAACATTAATTGTATCCCCAGGGGATACACAGAATGGAAGCAACGGGTGTGGGGAGACTATGAATCATCCATGTGTATTGCACTAGCAGTTTTCAAGCTATTTTTAGCAGTAAGACTCTCTGAGGCCTGAACATTCACAAAGCACAGTGTATACAACAGAGGAGCTGGTACAACAGTACGGTGAGTCGTGTTAACTCCACCCGCATTATGATGCTGCTGCTGATTCTGCGACCGCCACCCCATGACCCCCAGGGACAGGAGTACTAGTTGAGAATACACACTACACCAGCTAAATGTTGACAAGGATTCCACGTATGGCAGTAACAAAGATCGTCCCTCCGTCTCACTAAGATTACACGTTGATCACGACACAAGAACACGCCCTTCAGCACCTCGCGTGGTGGCACCGCCTGTGGTCTCAGCACCTCCAAGGCGGAGGAAGGAGGGTCAGCAGTTCAAGTTCATCCTGGCCTTCATAGCACAGCCAAGGCCTGCGTGTGGGCCATGTGGGATCTTGTCTCTAGACAAACGAACCGTGAGCCACCCTTCCGGACGGCAGGCTGCTGCACTGAGGTGCAGAGGCTGTCCACCCAGATGGCCTCATTTGCAGGAAGTAGCCACTTCATTCACAACAGCTGCCCTAGAGTAACAGCGTCACAGGCGAGACACGCCTGAGCTGGCCAAGCGCTTGCCACACAAGCCTGGGAGCCTGAGTTGCATTCCCAGAACCGGGTATTCACACAAGCCAAGGGGCTGGAAAGATGGCTCAGCAGCTAAGAGCACTGACTGCTCTGCCAGAGGGCCCAGGTTCCATTCCCAGCACCCACACGGCAGCTCACAGCTGTCAGTAACTGCAGATCTGGGGGATCTGACACCCTCTTCTGGCTCCCATGGGCACTGCAGGTATGTTGTGTATACACATACATAAAGGCAAAAAGAAAAAAGATAAAAATAAGATACTTTAAAACCCAGGTGTGGTGGTACATGCTTCAGGTTTAGTGAGGGGCCTGGGCTCACGGAACAAGGTGGATGACGCCTGTGGAAGACACCTGAGAGTGACCTCTGACCTCCATGTGCGCACGCACACCTGTGTGTGAGCACCCACCTGCACATGCACAATCTTGCACACATGAAGAGGAAGAAGAAGAAAAAGAAGAAGAAAAAGAAGAAGAAGAAGAAGAAGAAGAAGAAGAAGAAGAAGAAGAAGAAGAAGAAAGAAAGAAAGAAAGAGGGGAGGAGGGAGAGAGGAGAGAAGGGAAGGTGTGAGGGGAGGGTGTGAGGGGAGGGTGTGAGGGCAAGGTGTGAGGGGAGGATGTGAGGGGAGGGTGTGAGGGGAGGGTGTGAGGGGAGGGTGTGAGGGGAGGGTGTCAGGGGAGGGTGTCAGGGGAAGGTGTGAGGGGAGGGTGTGAGGGGAAGGTGTGAGGGGAGGGTGTGAGGGGAGGGTGTGAGGGGAAGGTGTGAGGGGAGGGTGTGAGGGGAAGGTGTGAGGGGAGGGTGTCGGGGAAGGTGTGAGGGGAAGGCGTGAGGGGAGGGTGTCGGGGAAGGTGTGAGGGGAGGGTGTGAGGGGAAGGTGTGAGGGGAGGGTGTGAGGGGGAGGGTGTGAGGGGAGGGTGTCGGGGAAGGTGTGAGGGGAGGGTGTGAGGGGAGGGTGGAGGGCGGCAGGCAGCATGCCCAGAGGAACCGCACGTAGAGATATGAGGATGCAAGTCAGAGGCCCTCGGACACCTTGATCCTGACTTTAGCCTCCACGCCAACACAGTGGCCGTCTGCCAAGCCCTCCTGTCTCTTTTGTTACTGAAACACAAGTGAACTCATACACATGGGATCCTCAGTTACCATGAAGACTAACCAAATGTGTTCTTCAAGCCAGCACACTGGTCTGTTAAGGGGGATAAAAGAGAAGAGTGGGGGGGAGAGGGAGGAGGGAGGGAGGGAAGGAGGAGGGAGGGAGAGAGGAAGTGTAAGGAAGGGAGGGAGGGAGGGAGGGAAGGAGAGGGGGAGCAAGGAGAAAGGAAGGAACAAGGGAGAGAGGGAGGGAGGGAGGGAAGGAGAGAGGGAGGGAGGGAGGAAGTGTAAGGAAGGAAGGGAGGGAAGGGGGAGGGAGAGAAGGAAGGAGAGAAGGAGGAAATATAAGGAAGGGAGGGATGGGGGAGGGAGGGAGGGAGGGAAGGAGAAAAGGAAGGAGGAGGGAGGGAGGGAAGAAGTGTGAGGGAGGGAGGGAGAGGGGGAGGGAGGGAGGAGGGAGGGAGGAAAGGAGGAGGGAGGGAGGAGGGAGGGAAGAAGTGTGAAGGAGGGAGGGAGGGAGAGGGGGAGGGAGGGAGGAGGGAGGGAGGAGGGAGGGAAGAAGTGTGAGGGAGGGAGGGGGGAGGGAGGGAGGGAGGAAGTGTAAGGAAGGGAGGGAGGGAGGGAAGGAGGAAGGGAGAGAGGGAGGGAGGAAAGGAAGGAACAAGGTAGAGAGGGAGGGAGGGAGGGAAAGAGAAAGGGAGGGAGGGAGGAAGTATAAGGAAGGAAGGGAGGGAAGGGGAGGGAGGGAGGGAAGGAGAGAAGGAGGAAATATAAGGAAGGGAGGGAGGGAAGGGGGAGGGAGGGAGGGAGAGTTGTTTTTCGGAGTAGTAGTTCTGCCTCCCAGGACACAGCTTTATCTCCCAACATCTATGCAGAAGTCTGACTTTTGTACAAAGCTACAGGAGTGTAGTGTCCTTGTCTCGAGTCTTTTCTGTCTCTTTTTAATCTCCCCATGCCCCAATTTCCACAACCTCCCTTGTTTAGGACAATTTAGTTTAAGAATGACAGATTGTTCCCAAAGCAAACAAGAAATGACAGAAAGGGCACAGTGACAGCCACGCTAAGCACGGAGGCTACTTGGGTCTGGAGCTGAAGAGAAACGGGGCTCTGCTGACGGTAACAGCCTTTCCAATTATGGCTCCAGTCCTTCAGCCTTCCACAGAGGCCAAGCAGGTCGGGAGAGACTCTGTAGGAGATGAGGACTTATCCACGTGGCCTTTTCCCTCTGGAAACCCTTATGTCCTCTCTGCTACTGCTGTCACATGTCACTAGCAGGTCTGTGGGGCACATGACAAAAGTGCCCCGAGTTCCTCTAGACTCGGGATAGCTTATTGAGGCAGGACGAGGCTGATCCTTAGTCTTGTCAGGGGCTGGTTAGCTGACACCTGTGCTCCTATGACGGGCAGTGTGGCGCAGTGGACGGAGACGCATGCCCAGAGGCAGGCATTCAGTGTCCACGTGCCAGCTTTGGTGAGTGTGCCCCCTCTCTCCACTTACTGCCTTACTGCCAAAGGTAAGGACATACCGAGGGTATGCCCATCTGTGCTCCCAGGGATGGAAAAAGGTGTCAAGCACAGAGAAGTCTCCTAACACATTCCTGTGTGACAGCAGCTCCCACCAGAGAGGCTCGTCCAGCTTACTGCAGTGTGTCCGCCTTGCTGGCTGGCCACGGAGAAGAAAGGAGGCAGTCACAGGAAACCAGGTGGGGAGAGGCTAGGACACTTGCGCCCCCTTCTAGGCCAGCGGTTCTCACCTGTGGCTACAGCCGCTTTGGGGTCACATATCAGACATTTACATCACGGTTCAAAACAGTAACAAAATTACAATTATGAAGCAGCAGCAAACTAATTTTGTGGCTGGAGTCAACACGGCATGAGGAGCTGGACTGAAGGACCACAGCGTCAGGAAGTTGCTTCCTCTGTGTCCACTTCCTTTCTGGTTCTTCCTCAGATCTCCGGAGCCCTTGCATCTAGACCTGACTAGGACGTCGCACGCTATCACCCCGAGTCCAGTTCACAACGTGAAGCTTCTGCCAATAGCACAGTGAGACTGGGATCCTGTACTGTAGGGCCGTGGCCATCTTTCCTTTCTGATTTGATTTTCTTTTTTTTTTTTTTTTTAAGACAGGATTTCACTAAGCAGCCCTGGCAAGGCCTGAACCTTACTATGTAGGTCAGGCTGCCCTCAAACTCACAGAAATCCACCTGCCTCTGCCTTCTCAGTGCTGGGTCATGAACTCTTTTTAATAAAATATAACCATACATAAGCTCTCCTGAAAGAATAACAAATTGGGCAGAGAAGCAATCCACACAAGGATTTATACACACACACACACACACACACACACACACACACACATATACAGGTTTCCTGAGCTTGAGGCACCAAACAAAGGAGCCAACACTTAACTTACTGGATTTTCTTTTTCTTTCTTTCTTTCTTTCTTTCTTTTTCTTTTTGATTTTTAAAAATGTATCCAGTCACTTTACAGCCTGATCCCAGTCCCCTCCTTCCTGAGGTTACTAGACTTTCTAAACTCTCTGAATTTGACAGTTAGGGTAAGAAAAAGCATACATGCACACCCATGTATATACACACACAAGTGTATACACATACACAGACATACACACACACAAACATAGATGTACATGTGCACACACATACATACAGCACGCACAAATACATGCACCCCGTTACACACACACACACACACATGCACACACACACATACACAAATACATGCACCCCGTTACACACACACACACACACGCACACACACACATACACAAATACATGCACCCCGTTACACACACACACACACACGCACACACACATATACACAAATACATGCACCCCGTTACACACACACACACACACATGCACACACACACATACACAAATACATGCACCCCATTACACACACACATACACACATGCACACACACACATACACAAATACATGCACCCCATTACACACACACATACACACATGCACACACACATACACAAATACATGCACCCCATTACACACACACATACACACATGCACACACACACATACACAAATACATGTGCACACATATACACACATAACAAATGCATATATATGAGCACCTATATGCATGTATACATACACACACGTGCACATACACACACGTGCACATACACACACATGCACAAATACATTCACACACGTATACACACATAACAAACGTGCACACATATATGAACACCCATATGCACATATACATACACACTTGCACGCACATATACACACGTATATGCACACAACATGTATACACATATGAATACCCATGTGCAGATATATGTACACACATGTACAAGCATGTGCACAAAGACACAAACACAAGCATGCACAAATACATATCCACGTTCTCAGGCCTGACGTCAAACTAGTAAACTGTCCTGCATTTCTCAGGCATGGCTTTATCTACCTCCATGTCCACCAAAACCGCAGCTTTATTTCCTTTGCGTGTGTCTAAGTGCAATGTGTGTACAGTGTTCATGTATGTGCACATGTATACAGATGCATATAGAGGCCAGAGGTTGACACTGTCATTTTTGAGAGACTTTCTCTAACTTGGCAGCACTAGGTCAAGGGAGCCCTGAGAGTCTCCTGTGTCTGCCTCTCCAGCACTAAGATTGCAGGTACACACTTTTACATGTTACGTGGGTGCAGGGGCTCTGGACTCAGGTGCACATGGCAAACCCTTCCCCAAACGGCCCTCACATCTTATTCTCCACCATTATCTTGGTATTTATTTGGCTTTTCCAGATCCTCCAAGTGTCAGTTCAACCAGGTCTACCTCGTCAGAAACTCGGGTGTGCGGGGTGGTGGGGTTACAGTGAACCTCTTTCTCTTAGTTGAGTTCATTTTCTGGTTTCTCATCATTACCACCTTCAGAAATGTCCAGCTTTGATTCGACGGGCTGGCCCAAGCTTGTCTTCAAGCCATAAGCCCTGGGGAAGCATGGATTCTGGGGGAAAGCCCCAGCAGAAAAACATGCATTGCTGATCAGATGGACGCCTCCCCAGAGACCATGCTGAGGATCCCAGGCTTGAAACGCCACCTCTATGGCTGCCCATCGCTGCTCGCCCAGCAGCTGGGGTGCACAGTCTGGGTCCCTCAGCCACTCACGGGGGGGGGGGGGGGGGGGGCGGGCGCGGGCATGCTTCACATGCACTGGTCTCTTTGGTTAGCCTGTTTCCTTTATTTATCCTTCTCTCCCTCCTCCCTCTCTTTTGGCTCCCTTCCTGTTTGGGAGCTTATAGGACCTTTATTTAGGAAGTACTTCCTTCGCTGGAGGAAGTGCGCCACTATGTGTGGGCTTTGAGTGTTTACAGCTCCATCTACTTCCTGGTCTCATCCTAGGCTTCCTGTGTGTGGCTGAACTGTGGCCAGCCAGCTTCCTGTTCCTGCTTGTTGCCACATCTCCCCCGGCCGAACGGACCCTATCTGCTAAAATAAATCCCATTTCCCTCTAACTTGCATTCGTTGTGTTATTATCACAGGAATAAGTAAATAAGAGAAGTAGTTACAACAGTGCCAAATGCTAAAGGTTCTCCCTCACAAGTCTTACCTTCTGGTACACGACTGTGTCACCACACTTACATTCTTGACAGATATTTACCTACCTCATGAGTTGTTAGAAAACAACATGTACAGAGAAAATGAGGAAGGATGGAAAGAAGCGGGGGGGAGGGGGTGAGAAAGGACAAACAGAGGGAGAGATGGAGGACAGAAGAAAATAGTTGGTTAGATGAGGGAAGGAGGGAAACAGGAAGAGAAAGAAAGAGGGAGACCAGAAAGGAAGAAAGGAGGGAGAGAGACAGGAAGAAAGGAGGGAGAGAGAGAGACAGGAAGGAAGGAAGGAGAAAGACAGGAAGGAAGAAAGGAGGGAGACAGGAAGGAATGAGGGAGGGAGACATGAAGGAAGGAGGAAGGGAGACAGGAAGGAAGGAAGGAGGGAGACAGGAAGGAAGGAGGGAGGGAGAGAGACAGGAAGGAAGGAGGGAGGGAAACAGGAAGGAAGGAAGGAGGGAGGGAGACAGGAAGGATGGAGGGGGGAGACAGGAAGGACAGAGGGAGGGAGACAGGAAGAAGGAGAAAGGGAGAGAGACAGGAAGGAGGGAGGGAGGGAGACAGGAAGGAAGGAGGGGGAGGCAGGAAGGACGGAGGGAGGGAGAGAGACAGGAAGGAGGGAGGGAGACAGGAAGGAAGGAGAGAGGGAGAGAGACAGGAAGGAAGGAGAGAGGGAGAGAGACAGGAAGGAAGGAGAAAGGGAGAGAGACAGGAAGGAAGGAGGGAGGGAGGGAGGGAGACAGGAAGGAAGGAGGGAGGGAGGCAGGAAGGAAGAAAGGAAGGAGACAGGAAGGGAGGAGGGAGGGAGAGTCTATTCAAACATAGTCTTGACATCAAGAAATCTCAGCTTCCTCCAGGTGATTTCAGAGGCCTGCAGGCCTGGGAGGGGAGGCCATTTGTCCCTGGCAAAGCAGGCAGGTAGGAGGCAGAGACCAGGAATAGAAACAGAGCCCAGAGATGACATTAAACACCACCAGCCACCACCAGAGATGGGGGCACAGAGCGGAGACTGCTCCTTGGCTGAGGGCTGCCCTGAGACACTGTCCGATTTGTTAGCAGGTGTCACCTCCCCATCCCCTGGGCACAGTAATGAGACAGGCTCTGGCATCTGGCTGGTCTTAGGGATTCTCTGCCACAGCTCCCTGACGCCAGCCTTGCTGTCATCCCAGGTCTCCCCCACTCTAATATGGGGTGTATTTGAGGGGCAGGTGAAGCATTTTGTTTCTAGACAACTGTGACGTGCTGACTTCTACTAATTCAAATCTCACTTGGAAGCAGTCCCGGTCCAGTTATGGGGCTCTGACTTCAGTGTGAGGGCGATACCCAAGGTACCCTGGGCAGCGCTCCGCCCCCCCATTCCTAGCCTGCCATCTCACTGCAGCGCCCCTGGGCAGTCACTTGAGGATGAAAGAGGCACAGCAGGCCTGGCTTCTGCCTTCCCAGTTCCCTCCTCAGCACAGCTGCGCTACAAGCGTCCAGACTCTCCAAGCGAAACCCAGCCAAATTTGCTCTAAGCAGGGATCGAAGTGTTTCGCAGTTTATGCCAACAGTTTGTTTAAAAAAAAAAAAAGACCCAACATGTTTCTTCCAAATGCACAACCAGAGACAGGTCATCCATGAGCTGCCAGAACACATTTCACATGGAGCATGAAAAGTCCCAGGAGCTGAGTGACAGAGAACTCAACCACAGGCCCACGTAAGCAGCCAGGCATCCCTGAAGAATACTAGGAAGCCACGCACCAGCCTGCTGTTATTACTGCAATTACCCTCCGCTGGCTCGCTGTACAGGGAGCCAGATGCATGCTACACGAGGTCCCAGGCTGCACCCACCCCCTGGAGTGTGGACCACAGCCGGGGAGGTGCAGCTGGCAGCACCAGTGTGCAACGAACCAGAATCACCACACCCTCCTCCTCCTCATAAGCCAAATAGGCGGAACGCGCGTGCACAGATGTTGCCCTCAGAAAACAACGGAACTGTCGCCTCTGCCTTGCTCCACCCCACATCCCGGCCCCATGAATGTGTTAATGGAGCCAGTCTGGGATGGAAGAGGTACCAAGTCCCTTCCAGCATCTGCATCTGCATCAAAAGAAGACCCTGCAGGACGAAAGACAGATGCTAAGGCTGGAGAGCCGACCCGGGCTCCATAGTTAAGGGCACTTGCTGCTTGTCCAGCCATCCAGTGGAGCTAGGTCCGGTTCCAGCACTCACATCATGGCTCAGAACCGCCTGGAACTCCAGTTCCAAAGAGCTGGTGCCCTCTTCTGACCTCTGTGGGCACCAGGCCTACATACTATGCACAGATATATATGCAGGCAAAACATTCACACAGATAAACTAAATTTAAAAAAAATTTTTTTTTTTAAATTCAAGACAACTTAGAGCTTGTTTTCAAGCCCAGGGGTTGAGATTCCAGGCAAGATACTGACTCCTTTTAAATTTAGTTTCTAATCAGCATGTGGTATCTTGATCCAAGCTGAGCTTAGCTTGTTTCTCCCCACGTCAATCTCCTCCTCACAATCCTCCATCTTGTAAATGGCCTGGCAGGAACGACCTTACAAAGAGGAGCTGTGTCCCTTCCTCTGGCCATCAGATTTTGGCTATGAGAAGGGAAAGGCTGAAGCCAGCCAGAGGGGACTTGTCCCCTAGAAAGGTGTCACACAGTTCTGACCACCCACCTGTCAGACAGCCACGCAGGACAGACCGAAGCTGAAGGGCAAGGCCACACCTTGGCCAGCGCTGTGTGGCTACGCGCACTCATGCCCTCTATAAACCTCCTGTGAGGATGCTCATGGTAGACATGGGAGTCACTGCACCCCGCTATTCCTCTTTGGGGGGTAACTGCACCCCGCTATTCCTCTTCTCAGTGGACCACACTGAATAGGTCTTTCCCTGCTTTCATTATTATTTGCCTCCGTCACGACCCGACTGAAGATAGAGGCTCAGCTTACTCTGCTAGGGCTGCCAAGGCCCACACAAGACCCTAACAACTCCTGGAAGACTCTCAGAGCCATCCCTACCCCCCCCCCCCACCCCTAACCTCCCAGCTCTCTGCTGGAACCCTTCCTGCCCCACACTCCCCTGGATCAGATCCTGCAGCCTCCTTTTCATGGCCGTTCTGAAGGAAACAGAAGAGTCTTCAGCCTCCCGACAGACTCCGCATGTGCTGGAGGACCACGGGGGCCACATCATTCTCATTTCCCACGCAAGTCTACAGGCCTGGGTCACCTGACTCCAAGATATCAGAAATCTAAAGGTGGCCCCCACCCGCCCTGTAACGGTACCTTAACTACATAACACTCCTGTCCCTCGCATGCTCAGGCTCCCACACTCCTTCCTTGGGATGCAGGACTCTTCCCCTCCCTCTGCCACCGAGAAATTAGCCTCAGTCTGGCTTCAGGTCTGAGCTGTAGTCCTCTCAGTAATGATGTGGTGCTTGCTCCCGCCTTCCTCTGAGACCTACAGAAAGGCACACACGCAGCTGCGGGGGGGGGGGGGGCAAACTCTCTTCTGGGCCCCTGCCCTGCTGCTCTCTGTATCTAACAAATCTACTGTCCTGAGGGACGATCACCTGTCCTGTGTCACATGTATTTTATGGCCCTTCCTTAAAGCCTTCCCCCCCCCCCCCGACTCACCCATGGGTCCCTTTCCAGTCTCCTGGCCTCTGCCCACTCACTCTCACATAAATAGAAATATATAAAAACTAGAAGCTAGGATCCACAAACAAAAGAGAAGACGTGTTTGTCTCTCTGGGGCACCACTTAATATAATGTTTTCCTGTACATTTTGAAATTTTATTTTTCCTTACAGGCAAATAAAGGCCAACAGGCTTTCAGATAACATGGCAATGGACAGTGACCTACGAGCCACATGCTCATTAGCCACTCATGAGCTGGGGACACTTAGGCTTATCCCATTTCCATGCTTCTGTCAACAGAGACACAATCTCCATGGCTATGCAGCATCTGTGGTGAGAGGCAGGCTTTTGCCTAGGAGAGGCACTGCTGGGTAATCGGGGCATTCTATATTTAGTTTCTTGAGAAGCCTCCACACTGACGTCCACAATGGCTGCACAGCCCGCCCTTCCACCAACAGTGAATGAGGGCCCTGTTTTCTCCACAGCCCCAGCAGTGTCTGTCACCATGTGTCCCCAATGAGCCTGACATTTCACACGACTTCTGCGTTTCCGTGTCCTGTCAACTTCCTGGCTGGTGACTTTTTACAGTTGTCTCCTTTGAGCTGCCAACAATTGGTGAGTGACAGAGAAGAAAGAGTCGGCTTCTTTAGGGGTGAGGTCTCCCTTAAGTTGCCCTGCTCTGGTAGACGACCCTATACCCATATGTATGCAGGCAGAACTTACTGAGTTTAGCGGGTTATTAAATAAAAATGACACGATGAAGAAAACACTTGGGGGGAGGGGAATCCAGAAGGAGTTGAGGGGACAGTAAGAGGTGGAGACAATCAAAATACATCATATGCATTATGAAATTCTCAGAGAGTATTTTGTGAAGTGCTGGACCGGTGCCCATCAGGCCCTGGACAGCCTCAGGCCAGCACAGGTTCCCTGAGTCCCATGCTGGCATGACCGTATTCTGAGAGAGGCTTTGTGCAAGTCCAGGCATGGCTGGCCTGTGGGTGGACACTCCCTGTTCTGGCACTTGCTTGATGTCGGAAAGCAAGGCTGCAGCTGGCCTCCAGGGATGCTGTCAAGTCTGTGAGCGGATAGCAGCTGCCGGGCTGTGGTAGCCAGGCACAGTGCTGAACTCCAGAACCCACCAGGCTGAAGCAGGAGGACCACTGCCACAAATCCGAGGCTAGCCCTGAGTGGTGTCGTGGCTAGCCCTAAGGGGTGTAAATATCAATCTCCCAATTCGCATAGGAATCATAGCGTGAGGATCCCCCACAGGTGGGGAGCACAGTGTCCCAGCGGAGCCCCGAGCCCCCACTGGATGCCCTCCCCACCCACGCAGAAGCACTTGCTTCCCATGTGTGTCATACTGTGTCCCAAGTGTCTTCAAAATGAGATTTGAACCCTGAGCAGCAACAGGAAAACCCAACCACTTAGGAGGCAAAAGCGGGGGTGGGTGGGTAGTCCTGAGGGGCTAGCCTGAACTACATAGAGAATTAGAAGCCAGCCTGAGCTACACAGGGAGACCCTATGGATGTGTAGATGTGTGTATCGCAAGCCCCCCCCACCAAGCGTAAATCGCCGGGAATATTCACTTTGTGATACGGAGACACCGGGTCTGGGAATCCTGAGCATCCATTCTTCTTTCCCCTTGAGGCTTAAGTCAAATTAAGAACTTTTAAAAAATGATTAGCTTTCTTCAGCTTCTGCTATCTGTAGAACAGACAGCACAATTCGCGCGACCCACAACAAAGCGAAAATCGCCCAGCGTCACACATATGGTGATCGCTTAGCCATCGACAACCAGCGGGACACGGTCATTTGTCCCAGCGCCCCTATGAAAACACACATTAAGGTGTTTGGTTTGTTTGCTTGTTTTTTTGTTGGGGGGGGGGCTGTGTGTGCACACATATACACACATTGGTGCACACACACACATACACATGAGAGTGAGAGAGTGAGTGAGAGAGAGAGAGAGAGCGAAAAGAGAGTCAGAAACCTTCGTTGCTCACACGCTATCTTATTTTTATCCATATTATGGTCACTGAACCTAGAACTCTCCGATGCAGCTAAGCTAGCTGGCCAGCAGGCCTTAGAGATCCTCTCAAGTCAACAGCTCCAGAAATGGGGTTACAGGTATGTATCACTGCGCCCAGCTTTCTACAAGGGTTCTGGAGACTCGAACTCAGGTTCTCATGCTTGTGCAGTAAACACTGAGCATCTCCCCTGCCTGAGTCATACTCTTTCAATGCCACGCCCTATCCTTTGATTAGACGTGGACTCTGTCCTCTGCAGATGATTGTCTTCAGCAAAAGCCAGTGTCACAACCTCTATCCAAGTGACCCCCTAAATGTGAGATGGAGAGAGGGAGGGAGGAGGAAGGGAGGGAGCTAAACAGCTCGTCATGCTCAGGACTGACCCTGCAGGGACTCTAACACCAGACACCTCCAGCCCTTACTTCCGCTAAGCACCTGTGGACTAGGGACAGCTAAGTCATCTCAACAAACAGGCGAAAATGTTGGAAAATGAGTTAGAAAGTTGCCAGTACCTCCTGAGGGCTTCAGGTGGCTGCAGGTGGAAGGGAGGGGCCTGGCTGGCAGTGGTCAGGCTCTCTCCCAAGGCCTTGCTGACTTCCTGCAGCTGGCCCTGGGACAGCTGCGCCACCAGTGGCGCCAGGTCTCGGCCCTGCCACTGGAGCAGTGCCTCCTGCTCCTCCAGCTCTCGGCTCAACTGTTGCTCTGTTGCCTCCAGCGTGGACACCCTTGCTTGGAGAGCTTCAATTTCCTTCTGCAGAGAATGGGGAAACAGATTCAGCCGTTAGCCTGCTGGTCATGAGAACGGCTAAGTGAGAGTGGGCACCCGTGCCGCAGTCTCAAGGCCCACCCACCACCTACCTGGAAAGGTCATGTCAGCTTTATGTTTCCTGTGAGCTAGCAGGAGGAACTACACCCCCTCCTCCCAAGCATTAAATATGGACAGGTGCTTCCCTCCTGATGGGCAAGTGAGGGCGCTAGCAGCTCATGCCACACACAGACACCAGCCAGGAGCCAGGAGGAGGGCCGGTCTTTAGAATGCCAGACCAGTTTAGTTCCCAGGACTGGTGAGATGACCCTGTCAGCCATGAAGAGCTACTGCTGACTCCCCAGAACCCATGCAAAAGCTGGGGTTCCAAAGAATGAACCTCTAACCTGGGGCAGGGGTGGGGAGTGGGGAAGAGAATGCAGAGACAGGAGGACCCCGGGACTTGCTGGTCAGGCAGTCTAGCCCGATCAGTGAAGTCTCGATTCAGTGAGGGACTGTGGCAAACATAAGGTGAAGATCGGAGGAAACAGTATCAGCTGCTGTCCTCCACACACGAGTGCCCACATTCAGACACACACACAAACATACAGACACACACATATACACACAAACATACATATACACAAACATTCAGACACACACAAACATGCAAATACACACACACACCCAAACACACACATGCAGACACATTGTCTCTTACATACATACACTCCCACTTACACACATGCACACAGAGACACACATTCATTCATACACATACTCCCACATATACACACTCATACATACACACTCTCACACACATGCACACTCATATACACACAGAGACACACCCACACACTCACATACACATATGCACATACACTCACACACACACTCACACAAACATGTCATTTGCACTAACTTATTGACCCAGAATCTATGCTAACCCATAACCACCGTCTGTCTCCAAGCCAACGAATGAACACGCAGCAGGTGCCTGAACATGGGGTGCTCCGTCCGACCATCCGTGCTGGGCAGAGAGCCATCACCTCGCTGCACAGGCGGCTGACTGTAACCCCAGACTCTGCTAACGGACACGCACCATTTCCTCACTGCTCCCAGATGATAAGAGAACAGCTTAACCCTGATGTCTCCTGAATGCTCTCTCTGCCCACAGTGCAGATTCTCCACAGCCTCCTGCACCCATCTGCCGTCTCAGAGACGCCATGTGCCCTAACACCCCGCTCTGCGCTTCCTGCTAACCCAGGTCTCACTGCGCTCTACAGGGGCATCTGCCCTTGAGACTCACACCACCCACTCCCTACGTCTCTCTCATTTTTGTTTTTGTTTTTGTTTTTTGCTTTCTTTTCTTGGAGGCGACATCTCACTTAGTAGCCAGAGCTAGCCCAGAACTCATCTTGTAGCCCAGGCTTGACCCTACAAGGATACTTTTGCCTCAGCCTCTTATCCTAGGAAGACAGGTTCAAGCTTTTCTAAACTACAGTAAGAGAGATAAGACGTAAGATTTAGCATCTCTGCCATTTTACACACTCAGTTCATAATGTTAGGTGCACACACAAGCCATGCAAGCACCCCCACCATCCAGCCCAGAACTGTCTCTAATAAATACTAGCCCCCCACACCCACACATACAACCCATACCCACCCCCCACGCACCCACACCAGCCCCACCACACCTCACCCACACGTACACCCACCTATACTTGTACCCACACCCCATACCAACACAACCACACCCACCTACACCCACCTACACTCCTACCCACACCCACACACCCCACCCCCACCCCCACACCCCCACCCCAACCCCCACACTTACCCACATCCACACACACCCACACACCCCACACCCACACACCCCACACGCCCTACACCCCACCCGCACCCACACACACCCCCAACCCCCACACTTACCCACATCCACACACACCCACACACCCCACACCCACTCATACCCACCCACCCACACAACACACACACCCCACACGCCCTACACTCCACACCCACCCACACACCCCATACCCACATCCACTCACACCCACACCTACCCACACCCCACCCACCCCCATACCCCCAACACACCCCCACCCACACACCCCACAGCAAACCGCTTTCCTGCCTGGGACTCTCTTCTAGTTGAATTTACAGTATTTATCTTTCGTGGCTGCCTCCCAACGGCCTCTGCATTCGCCTGCACTGCCCTGTGACGCAGTGTCCTTTCCCTGTGAGGTGAGTGGCTGATCTCTGCATCCTCTCCATGGTCTGCTCATCTATCCAGCGATGGGCACCTGGGCCATAGTGAGATGTATCAGCCAGCCTGCGCCTTCTTTCCGGGTGTGTGGCCACAGTGGGGTCGCTGGGGCCTACGGAGTCCGCTCTTCTAGTTTTCGAGAAACTGCAAACTCTTTCCATGATAGTCTTACAGCTTATTCTTTGTCATTAATTCTTGTGTGTGTGTGTGTGTGTGTGTGTGTGTGTGTGTGTGATGTGTATGCTTGCACATGTGCATGCACATGTGGGTGGGGCACCTAGGCATGTGGGTACATGTGGAGGCCCAAAGTTGATGTTAAGAATCATGTTCGACAGCTTTTCCATCTTGCGGGTCTTCCTATGAATCCCTGCTGCTGCTGGTGTGTTTCTCACGGCTCCAGTTCTAGCTCCAGGCTCCAGGCTCCAGGCTCCAGGCTCCAGGCTCCAGGCTCCAAGATCGAGGCTCCAGGCTCCAGGCTCCAGGCTCCAGGCTCCAGGCTCCAGGCTCCAGGCTCCAGGCTCCAGGCTCCAGGCCACAGGCCGCAGACTCCAAGATCCAGGCTCCAGGCTCCAGGCTCCAGGCTCCAGGCCGCAGGCTCTAGGTTCCAGGCTGCAGGCTGCAGGCTGCAGGCTGCAGGCTGCAGACTCCAAGATCCAGGCTCCAGGCTCCAGGATCCAGGATCCAGGATCCAGGCTCCAGGCTCCAAGATCCAGGAGTCACAGACCCTGCTGCCTCTCAGTTTATGCCCCAGGACTACTTTGAGAACTGCTGGAGCCCCTTCCTGGCTCTGGTCTCACCTTGGAGCCTCATTCAGAGTTCTAACCCAGGATACTTCTTGGCCAGACATCACCACCGCTGTGGGCCAAACACGATTCCATACAGCTGTTGCTCGTTACAGAATGCAGCCTCACACCTGGGCCAGACTTAAAACCACTGTGCCTTAACAGTTGCTTCCCAGAGTACAGCACGGGAGGAATTCCCACAAAGCACTCCCAGAGACACTGGCCACCACAGACAGGGAACAGAACCTGAAGGTCCTGAGGCCCATACTGCTGTGCGGCTGCAGCCCTGTCACGTGCTGAAGTGGTTCCTATGTTCCCCGGGCCCTTCCCACACCTCTGCTTTGAGTCCTTGCTCTCACTTCATGGAAGCACAGGCTCACTTCACTGGCCCTGACTTCCGTGGGTAAGGAAGGGCCCACTCCCTCCCTGGAAGAGTCGATATCGCTCACCTGCAATTGCTCTCTCTCTCGAATAAGCCAGTCTCGCCTGGTGATAGATGCAGGCAGGCTGTCCTGGACGGTGGTCCTCGGCTCTCCTTCATGTGGGGCCTCTGGGTCATCACTGCCAGCGCTGTAAGTAACAGACTTGCATTGGTACAGGTGTGGAGGAGCTGATGTGCTCAGGTGAACACACACTTAAAGAGACTCCAAAAGCCTCCCCAGGCACAGGTCATCGGGGCGCTCGCGGAGTCCCTAATGTACATTTCTGCCTCAACTCCTGCTGGGGCTTTTTCTTCCCGAGCCTGTACTTTCCTGTGCCATAGCCCATGGCCACCCTGGCTACGGGCACCTGGCACATAGTTAACCCAACCTAAACTCTGCTAGAAGCACGAACTACGCATCAAATCTAGAACTCCACATGTAGCCAGGCAACAAGCTCTTTTGGCATGCATGAAGCCCTGGGTCCCAAGCTCCCTGGCGTCACTTATCAGGACTTGGCAGCACATGCCTGTGATCCCGGGAGGTGGCGGTGGCGGCAGCAGGATCAGAGGTTCAAGGTCACCCTCCGCTACATAGTGAGCTTGGACTACATGGGCTCGAACAAATACCAGAGACTCCACGTGAAGGCGAGGAGTGGAAGGGCATACATTATAGAGGCTTTTTATGTTTATTACGTGTTGAAATGATCATGTTTTTTGAAACGCTGGGTTGAATATAAACATGTTTTCTATATTCACAGTTGTTAACACCAGTCCCACCCATTCCTCCAGCTTTTCTTGTTGGTGTTCAGTGGCCATGGGCCTGTGCTACCAGCCCTGGCTTCAAGAAATCCTGGGGGGCTGGAGCGATGGCTCAGAGGTTAAGAGCACTGACTGTTCTTCCGGAGGTCCTGAGTTCAATTCCCAGCAACCACATGGTGGCTCACAACCATCTATAATGTGATCTGATGCCCTCTTCTGGCCTGCAGGTGTACATGCAGGCAGAGCACTGTACACATAATAAATAAACCTTTTAAGAAAGAAAGAAAAAGAAAAGAAATCCTGGATGGCTTTTCAGCAAAGCTTTTCTGAGGAGCTGCCTCTCAGTCACAGCTGCCTTGGACCTCACTGCAAGGCTGCTCCCCGCCCCCATGGCCCCCACCACCAGTTTCATGTGCTTAAAGGCTAAAAGTAGTAAAGTCAAAGTTTTAAACTGACGGTAAGTGTAGGTTGAGAACCGAAACCAGAGAGGGGAGATGTAATGGCCTCGAGCTAAGGCACTATGGGCAAGTCGCTAACGAAGGAGCCAAATCACCTGGGGAGATCAAGGGACTCCTCTGGTCACACCGAGGGTAAGAGATGGAAAGT
The DNA here is from genome assembly GCF_903995435.1 of Acomys russatus. NCBI lineage: Eukaryota > Metazoa > Chordata > Mammalia > Rodentia > Muridae > Acomys > Acomys russatus. The sequence goes on along the minus strand of NC_067162.1, from coordinate 49,582,258 downwards.
GGGTGTCAGTGAAGACCACGCTGTCTCTTTTCTGTTGCTGTGATAAAACAGTCCGAGCAAAAGGCGGCAACAGAGAGGAGGAAGCAGTTTATTTCCACTTACAACTCCACAGTCCACATTTCAGGGCAGTCAAGGCAGGAACCGGAGCAGCTGCTCATATCACACCCACAGACAAAGAAAGAAGTGCTTCCTGCCCACTTGGTCTCGGCCAGCTCTCTGTACTAGGGAATGGCGCCACCCACAGTGGGCTGTGTCCTCCTACGTCAATTAACAATCAGGATGACCCCCCCCCACCCCCCACCAAAGACATGCCCACGGGCCAAGCTGGTCTACACAGTTCCTTGAGAGATGCCAGATTGAGTCAAGGTGACAGTTGGAATTAACTGGCACTGATGCCCTACTCAGTGTTATTGCTGCGATGACGCACCGACCACGACCAAAACAAGCTGGGGAGGAAAGGGTTTATGTGGCTTACACTTCCAGATCACTGTTCAACATCACAGGAAGTCAGGGCGGGAACTCAAAACAGGGCAGGAACCTGCAGGCAGGAGCTGATGCAGAGGCAATGGAGGGTGCTGCTTACTGGTTTGCACTCTGTGGCTTGCTCAGCCTGCTTTCTAATAGAACCCAGGACCACCAGCCCAGGGTAGCACCATCCACAATGGGCTGGGCCTCCCCCATCAATCACTAAGAAAATGCCTTTCAGCCTTGTCTACAGCCTGGTCTTATGGAGGCCTTTTTTCCCCTATTGAAGCTCCCTCCTCTTTGATGACTCTAGCCTGTGTCCACTTGGCATAAAAGCCCACACTTCAGCACTGTCCAAGACACCCTGTGTTGGAAAGGCCATACGACTTCCAGAAATTTGTTCCCCCTCACCTCTCCCCTACATGCCACCCTTCCCCATGGAAGTCCCCTGAGGGGCTCTTCCCCGGATGGCATGTGGTGAACAGAGAGAACACAGTTCCCAGAGGACAAGGCAACAGTGAGAACTCGGCTGTGCCTTTCTCTGTCTTTGAACTAACCCAACCCTCTGAACCTCACAGCTTCCTCATTACTGGACTACATGGGGAAGGTGGTAAGACACTCTGTCCTTGGGGTGCTTGCCGGGGACCCCCAACATCCTCACACATGCACTAGTAGTAAAAAAAACACTGGACCTGTCTCGTAGGCACATGCCTACGCAGTTGAGTTTGGATACGAAGATGGCGGCACAATGAGCCTCTTCCATGTATCATGGTTCTAACACCTCGGCTTCCAACAGCTGTGAAAAGAGGGTCCAGGCTTCCTCAGGGTTCCAAGATGCTACGCACGCACTCTGCAGGCCTGACTTGAGTGTCAGAGGGAGACGAAGCTCCCCAGTGCCCAGCGCTGAGTCAGGGCTCAGCAAATACCTGCTTATGAACCCGTAGCCTTGAAAACAGAGAGGTCATTTCTATCCTGTCTCCTGCTGCGTTAGCTCATTTCCTCCCCTGACTTCTTTCCCAACTTGTTTGGCATATGCTGATATTAGACTTCCTAGAACTTCTTGAATTGACGCCATCTGGGCTGAGGTGGGGGTTACTGCAGGAAGTCAACACAGAACAGCTGTAGGGAGAAGCTACCCATGCCCAGCTGGGAACTCTGCGCATGCTCAGTCACACCCACTTTTTTTTTTTTTTTTTGATTTTTTTTTTTTTTTTTTTTTTTTGAGACAGGTTTTCTCTGTATAGCCCTGGCTGTCCTGGACTGACTTTGTAGACCAGGCTGGCCTCGAACTCATAGAGATCCGCCTGTCCACTTCTTAACCTTAAGAAAAGCCTACCCTGAGCTTAAATGACACTCCTCTGTCTCTCATGCTCCTACTTTTGGGACAGAAAAGAGGTCCAGGGGAACCATGGGTGGCCCAGGAATCAGGGACAGGCTTCCATCTTCCATGTCTTTGGTCCCCAGCGTCTCCCTCTCCTACACACTCTTTTCTTTATCTTCGTTAAGTCTCAATACGAGAGCCCCCATGGCAGAGCAAACTGGCATTGCTACTGTAAACTAATGAAATGTAAAAGAGCAGACCCCTCGGGGAAGAGGAAAGCCTCCAGCAGCGCGGGGACCCGGGACTCTAAGATCCCACTCTCAGCCCCACCAGGACCTGCCCCGTTGAGGGAACGTCTGTGGTCTCTTTCCCATGAGTCTTTGAAGGGATGGAACACAGCTGTAAAATGTGATGATGAGCCACAGAGAGAAGGGCAGCAGGAAGACGCACAGGCAACATCTTCATTCCCCGAAAACGCCCTGTCAGTTTCCCTCCTGTGGCCTGGGTGCGCATTCCAATCTGAGGGTCACCATGCCCGGGTCTCGGCAGTCCGCCATGGTACCCACTTGAAATCAAAGGACTGTGTGCTCAAGAGCGAAGATAGGAAAGGTGGCAGCGTGCTTTTCCAGCAGTGGGTCCCCTCTCAGGGTAACAAACTACAGCTAGTGTGTCAGGCCGGTCCTCTCTCGGTAGGACTGGAAATCCTTCCTGTCCTTCTTTGTATCTTCGTCAGACTCTTCTCTCACATGTTTTCAGTCACCCTCTGGGGAAAGGTCTCTGATAAAAAAAATACTCGCCATGAGTGCAGGCGTGACCCAAGTGCATGCACACACACACACACACACACACACACACACCATTCACACATGTGTATGCATACATAGGCAAACACACACACACACAAACCACACACACACACAAGCCACTCACACACACACACATTCATGCATATGCACACACATGCAGTTAGGTGAAAACAAGGTATAAATGAGAAAATTGCCAGTCAACTGCAATAGTTACTGAACACTCTCAAGACAAAAGAAAAATGCTCCTTCAACTGCATGTTGACCTTCTGACCTTGGTGTGACAAAGAGGTGAAATCCGCCCCCCCCCCTTTGTTCCAGAATCAGAAATGAGAGTTAAAGACAACAGGCCTAGAAGTTCTTCACCCTGAGTCTGTAACTGAGGAGGAGGAGCCTACGCCAGCCACTGCACATACAGAGCCCCCAGGGCACTGCCACCCCCAGCACCTCCTGCCCTCCCACTGTCAGAGTGAGACACTGACACACATACTGGAGCAAAGAGGACGCGTTCTGTCCTGCCCCCACCAAGAGAACAGAAAGCCAGGGCACCTCAAGATGGCAGAGTGGGGTCTGGCTCCCCAGGGTACAGCGCTGCCCAGTCTGGGTTCTCCTGACAGCTGGACCTGAGGTAAGAATCTGACTAGGTTGTTTTTAGAGAAATGACCAAAGAACAGGAGCCAAGGAGAAGAAAGTCAGAGGGGGGAAATGCACGCTCTACCAGATCATCCCCTTGGACAGCTGAGGCCCCTAGCAGGAACCTTCAACATAAAATGCACATGGTTCACAACTGCCCCTAGAGGACTGAAGGCCAGGGCCCTGGTGACTGTGGCCCGTGGGGTTATATTCATACCCATCTTTCCAGGAAACAAAAATATTCTTCTTCCTCCTCCTCCTCCTCCTCCTCATCATCATCAACTTCAGTACAGAATTTTCCTGTGTGACTTCTAGTCACACCAATAGCAGAGTTAACCCTAACCCTAACGCCTGGCAGAGGAACCTGGGTAAAGTGCTGAGACAGCGACGTGAATGTGTCCTCAGCTGCAGAGGGACTCGGAGACCGGGTAGAAACGCTACAGCAATAGTGTCCGCCACAGTAGGTGTCACAACACTTCCTTCCTTCTGACATGGCTTGTCCTATATAGCAGACATGAGGGAGCTGGGCAGCACAGCATGTGGGCACAGTCCATTGTGGGTGGTCTCAGCACCCGTCAGCTCAGGCAGAGGTGTCAGCTTCCCACCAACAGGTACCCATCATGGATGTGCCCCCACCAGGTGCTCCCACCCATGAGAGAAGCAGGCTGGCGTGGGAAAGCAGCCGTTGCTGAGGCACAAGGAGGTCATGTTCAAGTCAGAGTGCGGGCCACGACGTGGGGGACCATGTGTGTCCCACATGACAGGGGGCCATACTGGCAGCTGCATACAGAGGACATGGACTCACTGACTGTGGAGGGGCTGTGACCGCAGAGGAAGGATCTGGACATCAGGGAGACAAAGCTGTGACCTGTGCTGGGCATCTCAGAGTGACAGGGCCATGTAGGGGGGAAAAAGTGGATACGCCTCAATGTCTGTGCCATCTACCCAGGACATTGTAACAAACCTTGGTAACGCCGAGACCCTATACTGTACTTCTTCATGTTGTGGTGACACCCGCCCCCTCCCCCTGCCCCGACCATAACTTTGTAACTTATTTTTCTACTGCTGTGAATCGTAAATGTAAATATCTGATATGCAGGACATCTAATATGTGACCCCTGTGAAAGGGTCATTCAACCTGTTGCGACCCACAAGTTGAGAACCACTGCTGCAAAAGCACAACCACCCCCCCACTCCCCAACCCCAACCCCACCCCATCACCTACCCCCACCCCCACCCCCGCCGCACCGAGGATCAGCCTCCAGCTCAGCCAGGGACTATAGCCCCAGAGAGACAGTGTGAGGACTGATGTCCACTGTCAGCGTGATGCAGTGGCCCTCGGACCTTAGTGACTTCGGTGCGGATATAAATGGTCAGGGTGTGTGTGTGTGGGCGGGGGGGGGGGGACAAGCTAGCTTAAGGAGTTAGTTGAACAGTAATTTTAAAGTAAGTGACAATAAAAACTAAGTAGCTGGTTGGCTCTTGGGTTATTTACCTCCCCTTATTACTCTAAACTTTCATAACCTGAGAGGGTGAGACACCTCCTTCTCCCATGGGCAGAGTGACTGAGCGTGCCTCAAATCTGAGGGTCTCAGGGGACAGCCCTGGCAACGGCTTCCATCGGATTCTCAAAGAAACACGTGACCCCAGAAAGATAACGAGGTGCTTGTTGAGTTGCTAATTCACATTGAAAGCCAGCCACGTTAAAAAACTATTTTATTTCTGCAGGAAAAGTCCCCAGCATTCGGAAGAGCCTTCCTCTCCTAGACTCAGGGCTCCAGAAGAGTTTGTGTCCAGGGCCCCTAGTGGTCATCATGAGGACTGTAGGAACTACTCCAGGCGCCCCTGGTGGTCATCATGAGGACTGCAGGAACTACCCTAGGGCCCCCTGGTGGTCATCGTGAGGACTGCAGGAACTACTCCAGGCCCCCCCCCCCCCTACTGCCAATGACCAGTTAGCTGTAGGGCACTAGTAAGGCTGGATCACAGAGGCTGTGAGGGTCACACTCGGAGCATAAGCTCTGCTCCAAAAGCTCAGGAGATCCTGTTTCCAGAAGCTTTTTCCTTATTACTTTGGAGGAGATGGATGGCAAATCAGAAAAGTCAGAGGCCACTGCAATAGTGAACAGAGGAAGGCTTTGGGGTGGAGTTTGGAAAGGCGAGTGACACTACCTGAGAGATGGTAGATGTCACCACAGCCACCAACCCATGGCTCAGGAAATCAGGGAATGGGGGTCTGAGGTGTTTCTGAGGTAACTAAAGGTAGAAATCATGAAGCAAGGAATCTGGGAGAAGAGGATGAGGAGAGGGTGGTGCGAGGATGGACAGGGGCGATTGTGGGAAGGATTGTAAACTTTGTCACAGGTGAAAGCAGTCTTGGTGGGCTTTGCCCTTGGACACACCACGGATTCTCCCTGAGATTAACCTTGAGATAGACTGGGTGGGGCCATCCTGGGCCTGGAATTCAGGAAGCGGACCTGGGGACTCCACCCGGACTATTGTGTTTCTAATTGACCCTCAATGGGAGAGGGAGACTGCCGCAGCAGGTTGAGATGGGACTTGAGCACACGTGGATCGGGAAGAGGATCAGTAAACAGGCCGGACCAGCATGCAGGCAAGAGACATCTAGGGACCCATGCCATGGAACGGATACCGGAAGGTTCACTCTTTTTTCCCTTTAACCTTTTTTCCCTTTTGTGTAAGCTAGCTGGGTTGTATAATAAAGTTTAACTGTTAAGAAACAGAACCAACAGACAATAGGTTTAGTTGGGTTTCTGTTTGATGACAATGGGTCTGGGGTGATGGCTTGGGGGACAAAGTGCTTCCTGCACACAGGGAAGGACCAGACTTTAAATCCCAGAGCCCACATAAAAGGCAGGCAGCCTTGCCTTGTAATCCCAGCACTCGGGAAGGGAAGATAGGGGGTGCCCCTGGGCAATTGACTAACTAAATTCAATGAGATCCAGGTTCAGCAACAGACCCCACCTCAGTAAAGTAGGGAGCAATCAAGGAAGATGCACCATGTTAACTTTGGACTCTACATGCACACACACGTGCATGCACACATGTGTGCAAAAATACACATATACATGCACATCATACACACATGCACAGGCAAAATAAAATTTAGGAGAGTGTTTCTGGCAGGACTTCCTAGAGGACCAGAAGCAAGAGAATGCGTGCGCTATAGAAAAGGGAATTAGATTGTCTTACATGCCAGCAGCTGGCTAACCCAGCCACGGCGGCCTGCATGCTGCAGAGGCAGAGCACACAGCTACTGCTCAGCACACAAAGCTCGACAAAGCAGAATCAACCCAGAGGAGGAGGCCTGGAAGCTCCCTGGAGAGATGTCGGAATTGAGTCCACGTCAAAAGGCCAAGGAAGCTGGAGTCCGGTGTCAGCAGAACTGCAGAGGCAGCAGCTCGCGCAGGAAAAGACGGCACCTGTGAGCTTTCTCCTCAGCCCCTCCCTTCTCCCAATCCCTGTCCCAAGTGTCAATCATCTCTGGGAATGCCCTCACAGACCCACAGGTGTGTTTCACCAGTCCAAGACATCTCTTAAGGCAGTCAAGTTGACAGCCAACACCGACCACCACCAATCATAAGCTTAAAAGTCACGGCTGAAATCACGGCGCCTCTAGAAGGATATAAAGGTAAGTTTAATAAACGTATTACAGACCACAGGAAGCCCAGGGTCAGCACTCCACAGAGAGGCGAGTGCTATGGAGGGAGCCTCAGAGATACGTAACGTGGCCGGACGTCTGGGACACACTGGAGGGCATGCAGGACCTGCAGAGGTGGGGACGTCAATGTGAGGACATGGGAGAGAGGCAAGACGTCAGAAGCAGCAAGGAGAATGACCAGTGACAACAGGATGGGGAGATGACAGCATCCAGATGTGAGGGGGTGACAGAAGCAGAGTCACTGCAGAACTGGAAAAACAGCACACACAGGTGCCTCCCGCAAAGAAACGGAGCGAGAAAGCAAATAAAACTACTAATGCACATATCAGTTTAACAGCAATAACACCAGCACTTGGGAAACTGAGGCCAGAGGTCTGCAAGTTCAAGGCCAGCTTGGGCCACTTATGGGGCTCTGCCTCACAAGGAAATAAAACTAAAATGATAAAATGAAGTGAGTTACCTATGAAACACTTAGTACCGATCGTGCAAGTGTTTGTGATATATGCACTCGGCATATTGGAAGAACCAGACAGGGGTCTAGGTCAAGAAACAGCCCAAAGGAGAAGAGAAGAGAGAAGCCAGGAAGGCCTCCACAGGAAGCGGGAAGGGGAGCTGAGGTGACGCCTCCCTGTCTGACCAGGTAATGGAAGCGTGGAGGCGGGGTTCCTCCCTGGGAGAGGACAGTGCGTGAGTTTACTCAACATTCATGTATCTCTACAAAAGGACACAGTGGAGCCACGCCCTGTCACATGGCACCCCTAAATCAGAAGATGATTGGCCTCCTCATCGAAACAGGTTCCAGGGAGACGCAAAGACAAACCCAATGTACGATGCCACGGGCGCCTGGCAGGAACAGGCCGTGCAGCCCTGTGATGGCTGAGGCAAATCGGCGGTGGGAAGCAAGGTGCAGCTGCTGTGACCACATCCACGCCGACCCGAATCCTCACAACAGTCAAGGTGCCTATTCCCTCTCAGGCTTACCCAGGGAGCAGGGGCAGAGAGCAGGGGGCAGGAGCAGGGGCAGGGGGCAGGGGCAGGGAGCAGGGAGCAGGGGCAGGGGGCAGGGGTAGGCCAGCGCAGATGGGCCAGCACTACAACCAATGTCAAACTGACTGACTCAGCTAATATGGGGCAGAGCCTGAACAGCCAGCTACAGGCTTCCGGCCCCACCCCCACCCCACCCCCCACACCCATGATACCAGGGCACAGCCAGTGCAGAGGACCATCACCTTTGCCCTCTGTCCTGTGCTTGTATCTTCTTTCTCAGAGAGCAGCACCCAACTAGATCTCCCTCCAAATGGACCCATGCACCCCAGCATCCAAAGATTTCCTCCCAGGAAACACCAGCCCGGGGCCTCCCAGCTCTTGATTGCATGGCAGTAGGAAAGGGACAATGTGTGGACAATGAGGCATCCATGGGTACTCACCTTTGGGTGGCTCCACGCAAGGCCACCCGGGTCTGCGCTGCCAGGTAGCCCAAGAAGCTGCGAAGAGCAGGTTGCTGTGACGGCAGGGCCCAGGGCAGGTGGCCTTTCTCCTGCTCCAGGTCTTCCAATCTCTGTCTCAGTGTCTCTGCTGGAAATCCAAAGACAGAAAAGAGAGAGAGACTGTGAGACCCGGAAAAATAATGCTACATCTCTTCTCAGCCCAAGCCCAGCTCTGTAAGAGCCTCTCGAGGCTGAGGGCTGTTTTCTAGGCCTGTTGGGTTTTCCTACAGAGCTCCAGAGGCCTTCCCTTCACTTCTTTCTCTCAGCAGCCTCCATGGTCATGACTATGTCCCACACCCAGAAGGACAACTGCAGTTTTTTTTTTTAAATCATGGTGATGATTTGGGAGAAAACTGCCAAATTTGTAGGATTCCAAAAGAGAGAGTAATTGGTTGGTTGCTTGGTCGGTTTTACAGAAAGGGTCTCATGGAGCCCAGGATAACCCTGAATTCTCTATGTAGCTAAAATTAGCTTTGAACTTGCAATCCTCCTGCCTCCATCTCCCAACTCCTACAATTACAGGCATGGGCCATCACATCCCGTCTGCCCAACGCCGGGGATCAAGCCCAGGGCTTCAGATATGCTAGGCAAGCGTCCTACCAGCCGAGCTACATCCCTAGAAATGATACAGTTTTGAGAAATCAATGCCCCAAAGTCAGCAATTTTACTAGTTTTGTAAAATTTCAATTTAAAAGAAATAATTAAAAACTGCTTATCCAGTTGTAGCCAATCGCAGGCCTTGAAGACACAGAGCAGTGTTCGTTCACACTCCCGGTGCCAGAGGTGACTGTACCCACCCTGTCACACAGTAGGTCTGATGGCCTCAGGTCACCTCAGACAAGTTGTACCTATGGAGCATTATAACACCACTTAAAAAATAAGCTTCACATATTGGAATCCCTTCTAGTGAGAACTTAATTTCATAATCAAATCCTAAAAAAAAAAAAATTTTAAATTAAAATTAAAAGTTTCCTATAAAGTCGTCTTTGAGCCAGGATACCACACTTCAGAGGCGGAGGAAGGAGAAATCTGAGTTCCAGAGAGTAGCGCAGGCTACATAGCAAGAGCCTCTTTCAAAAAATAAAATGAATAAAGCTGTATCTGAAGAAAAGTAAACACTGACCTAAACTCCCATCTGTGGGTCACCAAGATGGCCCAACAGATAAAGGAGCCTGTCACCAAGCCTGAAAACCTGAGTTCAACACCCAGAGCCAGCTCCCACAAGTTGTCCTATGACTACACACACACACACACACACACACACACACACACACAGTAGCAAGTGTGCAAAACAAGTAAGATAATGAAGCTGGGCATAGTGGAGGCAGCGGTAAGTTGATCTCTGTGAGTCTGAGGCCAACCTGGTCTACAGAGAAAGCTCCAGGCCAGCCAAAACTATGTAGTGAAATTTGTCTCTAAACGAATGCGTGATTAAATAAATAAATAAACTGACAGTGGAAACATCTCTAAACAAATGCATGAGTAAATAAATAAACGGACAATGCAAACCCCATCCTGCAGGGCCTACATCCGAGTATCCTCGCCAGGCAGAGCACGGTGACCTTGAGTCTCTCAACCACACTGTTACAGAAAGATGGCGTGTCAGTCAGCCAGCACTGGCCAGCACCGGTTACTGTGGTCTGCTCCACTTTCCTGTATAGGTGTCACTTACTGTAATATGCTAAGAATATTCTAGAGACTTTTCCTAGGTCTCTATAGTTCACAAAACACCCCTGCATATCCCAAGGGCCCTACAGACCACTCCCACTGAGTCCTGTGTACAGTAATAGAATTAGTTAGTTAGCTAGCTAGTTAGCTAGTTAGTTAATACATTTCTAGAAGCTCAGCCTGTGAACCCAGCCCTTCTTCACAAGTCACATTAACACTAGTCACAAGGTAGCAGGTACAGCCCTCCTCCCGCGCTGGTCTTCACGGCCAGGTGAAGGGGAGGCAGTGAACCAGCAAGTGTCTGGACAAAGTCCCTATCAATAAGCGACTTTCCCATCAACACACCAAGTGACCTTCAGTGGAATGAATTGCTTGTCTTGTTGATGTGACAAAGCACAAGGCTGAAGCAACATTAAGAGGAAATAGTGTGTTCAGGCTCACAGAGATGGCGCAGCCGGCCACTGTGGGAAGATTGGTGTCACTGTGAACCCTCAGTCAGGAAGCAGAGAGGTGAGTGCTCTCCACCCCACCACTGCCTTTGTTTTTGAGACAGGGTCTCTCTGTGCAGCCTCGGCTATCCTGGACTCACTTTATAGACCAGGCTGGCCTCAAGCTCATAGCGATCCGGCTGCTTCCCAAGTGCTGGGATTAAAGGCGTGGGTCACCAAGCTGGCTCTCTTTTTCCCCTTTTTATCAAAGTCAAAATCCCTGCCTTAGGGGTGGTCCCTCCCGTATCCAGGGTAGGTCTTGCCTTCACTGTCAAACCTCTCTGGGAAAACCCTCACAGACCCGGCAGAGTCTTGTCTCCTGTGCATCCTAAATCGAGCCACGTGGACAAAGTAGATTAGCTGTCCCAGGACTCTGCCAAGGACCTGTCCCTACTGTCATAAGGACATCAAAAGGGGGTGCCAGGATCAAAAGGGGGTGCCAGGACCAAGTCCCAAATAACGGGACTGCGTCCACGCTACCTTCTCCATGGCTACCTGCCAGAGCTGACTGGATGTTGCCGTCCAAGTGGGCCAGTTGTACGTGGTTTTCCATACAGTGTTCATCAGACACGCCCCTTGGTCCTCTGTGGCCCAGGGTCTCCCAGACTACACTGAGACACCCCCACTCCTCAGGAGCACCTGTAGGTCATGTGAGTTTTTTCTCAACACGCTATATGCTGTGCTATAAAATCAAAACTTTGGTGGAAATCAGTAAAACTCCTAAGGTACACGCTTGTAAAAGAATACATTGGGGCTGGAGAGATGGCTCAGAGGTTAAGAGCACCGGCTGCTCTTCCAGAGGTCCTGAGTTCAATTCCCAGCACCCACATGTTGGCTCATAGCCATCTATAATGAGTTCTGGTGTGCAGGCATACATACAGGCATAACACTGTATATGTTATGTAATAAATAAATAAATCTTTAAAAAAAAAAAAAAAAGAATACATTAATGCAGTTTTTTCTGATGAGGTCCACCGTGAGGGGGCTAGGAGAAAACCAGACTTGAACCCCCAGCTTAGCCAATCCCAGCTGTGTGACCTTCAAATTACTTAACCTTTCTAAGCTCCTGGTCCCGGATCTGCTAAAGGCGGTTACTAATAATCTCCGCATCATGGGCCTAGGGACTAGCCAACACAGTCTAAACGGAGGATGAAGCTTTGTGTCTGCACTTCAGCTAATGTAATGTCCCAGGTCTGCCTATTCTTAGTAACCCCAGTGACTACTGCTGTAGGAGGCCCCCTGCTGTGATTAAAAAAACAACAACAACAAAACCAGCCTGGCCTCCCTTGGTCTTCTGCCATATTCTAACCTGTCCTCCAGACCTGGGTGGTGGGCCCTAGAAAAGTATAGGATAATCCAGCAAAAACAGTTACAGTTACGAAAATTTTCAAGTGAAAGCACATGTGATAAGAGCAGGGCAGGTCCCAGCTGAGCTCTGTGCCGTCCCTCACTTTGGAAGGCATGGCCACCCCAAGTTCAAAGCTTCCGCCACTCTCTCAACTCCTCAGGTGCCTGGGGTTCTAACTCTGCAACAGTCATTAGGTGCTGGGGCTGCCACTTCCTGGGCGGCAGCATCTCCAGCTGGCATTCTGCAATCCACTTTTATATACAGGTAGTTCACTGGTCTCCCCAGTTACACCTCCTTTCACTGATGAACTGCACCAAGCAGAAGGCCTGGGTGACACTCACCTTGATGTTTCAGGCTCACTCATAGTGAGCAGACCAAGGAGACGTGGGATGAGGGTAGAGGGGTCTTGGGCATCAGAGCCACAGAGACCTTTGGAAGAAATCTGATGCTGGCCCCAAAGAAAGCTGGAGCCATAGAGTGACTTTGAGCAGAGGTGTGGAGCAGTTAGCGCCCCTCCGCCCCAGCCTGCTGCTCTGTCGGGAACTTCTATATATGGGCAGAAACTGGGACCAACCAGGTCACTGCTGCTCTCAAGCCAAGCTCTGAGGTGACTAGTGCAGAGTGGTGCTGACAGAGATAGGAAAGTGTCACCTCCTCTCCTGATAACCCAGCCCTGTCCTGGATGGTTCTTCCCAACACTCTTGACATGCCAGGCAAGGTTAGCCTGCCCTGCCCACAGAGGGTCACACTCCACTCCCAGACAAGGTTAGCCTGCCCTGCCCACAGAGGGTCACACTACACGCCAAGACAAAGTTAGCCTGCCCTGCCCACAGAGGGTCACACTCCACTCCCAGACAAGGTTAGCCTGCCTGCCCTGCCCACAGAGGGTCACACTACACGCCAAGACAAAGTTAGCCTGCCCTGCCCACAGAGGGTCACACTCCACTCCCAGACAAGGTTAGCCTGCCTGCCCTGCCCACAGAGGGTCACACTCCACTCCCAGACAAGGTTAGCCTACCCTGCCCACAGAGGGTCACACTCCACTCCCAGACAAGGTTAGCCTGCCCTGCCCACAGAGGGTCACACTCCACTCCCAGACAAGGTTAGCCTGCCCTGCCCAGAAAGGATCACACTTTACACTCCCAGACACAACCAGTGCCCTCCATCAGCCACAGCACATCACCTCTCCTAGCTGCAGGCTTCCTGTGTCCACAGGAGAGATGCCACATCATTGTACCTGTCACCTGCAGGGCTCAGAGGCCAAGTGCATCTGGCTAAGGGCGTCTTGGAGGTCCTTGGCCATTTCATTCACCTACATTCCTGCCACGAACTACTATGTGGGCACCAGAGTTTAGATTCCACGCCCCCAGAACCACATAAATGCCCAGTGGACACAGCAGGCCACCTGTAATTCCAGTGTGTGAGAAGCAGAGATGGGGGGAGGGTCCCCAAAACAAGCCAATAGCTAGACTAGCTGTATGGCTGAGCTCTGGGTCCCATTGAGAGACCCTGCCTCAGTGAGTAAGGTGAAAAGGACAGAGGAAGATTCCCCACATCAACCTAGGGTCTCCACGTGCAAGAGCATACACATCCATGCACACATATATGTGCCCACACATAGGCAAACATGCATGCACACACATATATACACACACACAAAAAGTATCTGAAGCCATATTTGCTGCTCTCCTGCCTCACACAGGAGATGTTCTCTCAGTAGGGTGTTTGGTTCAGAGCCTTCCTTGTGCTCAGCCTGTGTATTCACACCCTGGTCACTCTCCTGATGGTACTGACACTCTCAGCTCCCTCCACTCCTGTTTCTTTTGCCACCAGCCCACACAGGGCTGCCGGGTTGGCTGAGCTCTCCCCTTCGCGCCTACACAGTTGCATGTGCATGAGCAAATGCATGGAGGGCACTGGAGCACCTGCCTCGTGCCAGCATTACGCTGAGCAACCTCACCCGCCTTGTTACAAAGCACGGTTTCGACGGGGCGCAGTGGTGTGCACCTGTAACTCCAGCAGTTGGGAGGCGAAGATGGAAGGCTGCTGGGAGTTTGAGGCTAGCCTGGGATACGTAGCTGTGGGAAGCAAGAAGTATAAAAAGGACTTGTGTGGTCCTGGCACGTTAGTGACTCAGCAAGCCGGGCACTCTCGGCTATCGGCTCCTGTGTGAGTGATTGTATCCTTTCCTGTATTTTCAGCTAACATTGGGCCTTCTGAGCATGCCTATTGGCCTATCAGCCAGTCACTTCAATCTTTCACATATGTGGTTTGAGGCTTTGTCTCTTTTTCTTATTTATTTATTTATTTTGGTTTTTAGAGACAGGGTTTCTCTTTGTAGCCTTGGCTGTCCTGGACTCACTCTGTAGACCAGGCTGGCCTCGAACTCACAGTGATACACCTGCCTCTACCTCCCAAGTGCTGGGTTTAAAGGTGTGCGCCACCACACCTGGCTCTTTTTCTTTTTTAAAGATGAGGTCTCTCTGCATAGCTCTGACTGTCCAGGAACTCAATATGTGGACCAGACAGGCCTCAAACTGACAAGAGGTCTACCTCCCTCTGCCTTCCCAGTGCTGGAGTTAAAGGCAGGTACACAATGCCCGTGGTGGCTTTTTTTTTTTTTTCAATTATGATCTTAATCTGAGCATGTTCAGGAATGACTCTCCGCATACTTCCTTTATGTGGGGAGATGACTGCTTTGGAAATGACTTCATGATCTCCTTCCGTCTGCAGGTAAGAAGTCTTGTCTCCTCTTAGGCTGGCCCGACTTTGGCTTCGTGCTTGCTACAATGTGAACCCACTGCATCCAACTACAGAAACCCTAGAAAGAGCCGCTTGTTTTTAATATGCAAACTCACATGAGAAACCGAGACAGCCACAGATGCACATGCCCATACATTTCCGGGCCTCCTCTGTCTGTCCACTCAGAAGGCCTGAAGAAACACCAGCCCAGGAGCAAAGAGCACACCAGGCCTAGATCTGGCTTGCAAAAACCATCCTCCAGGAAGGAAGCGGGGCTCGGGAGAAGCTGCTGGCCACAGAGCTGAGGCAGGTGCAGGATGACATGAGTCTAGAACATTCTATACCTAGCATTAGCAAGCATGGGAAGGTGGAGGATGTGTCACCAGATCGCAGGCGGCCACCTGAAAAACTCTTAACGCGAGAACCAGAACAAACGATAATGACGGTCATGTTTATCCCCTTGTAGCTAACTGGGGCCCGGCACGGTGCTGACAAAGGGCTTGGGGTGAGAGGAAGCCGGGAAGAGGCCTGGCGGTGAGCAGGTTCCCAGGACTGAAAGGTAAGCCAAAAGGAAGTGATGGCTCTGAGGTAGCGAAGCCTGAAACCACAGCACGCCAGCGATGACAGTGGACATCATGGATAGGACTGGACATGAGGTGCAGAGAGCACAGCAGAGGTTCCAGCAGGGCCCCCATCCTCCCCCACAGAGGAAGTGGGAGCATCAGGTGCACCTTGGTGCAAGTTCTTCATCTAAGGTCACAGCAGCAGGCAGATGGAGGGAGGGAGGGAGGGAGGGAGGGAGGGAGGGAATTGCTGGGGTTGGGAGATAGGAACTAAATGTGTGGAGAAGACCCTTCCCCCAGGGACCCACATTCCTCCCTAAAGGACACCAGAACTGTGTCAAAATTTACTTCAAGACACGGAGGCTGCAGCTCAGTGGCCTGGGGTCATTTCCTTGTTTAGGGACACATATCTTGGCATCATGGCTACAGCTTGCCATCAAGTGGCCAGGAAAAGATTTACAGTGGCAATGTGTGTCCAGTTAGGGACACAGAATGAGGGACAAATGTGAGCTCAGCCCCTGCCTCCCTGTATGAGCAGAGGGATTGTTTCCACTATAAATCTGCAAGTCAGCATCCTGCTGTGCCTTTCAGAAGCTCCTCCCCTTCCCTCCCTTGCTTCCCTTGTGTGCTGGTTTGAATAGGAGTGGCCCCCAGAGGATCACAGATTCCAGTGCTTGGTCACCAGGGAGTGGTACTGCTTGACAGGGATTAGGAGGCATGGCCTCATTGGAGGAAGTTTGTCACTAAGGGTGGGCTTTGGGGTTTCAAATGCTCAAGCGAGGCCCAGTGTCTGTCTCTTCCCGCTGCCTCTGGGTGTACAAGCCCCAGGTGCTTCTGGAGCCCTGTGCGCTGCCATGCTTCCCACCATGATGACAATGGGCTAAGCCTGTGACGCTGTGAGCCGTCCCAGCTAACTGCTCTCCTTAGTGAGATCTGCCTGGTCGCGGTGTCTCTCTACAGCAGCAGAACGCTGACTAAGACACCTTGGTTTCTCTCTTTTGCCTCTCTGTAGACACTGTGAGTGTGGATTCAGGTGGCGGTTCCGGGCCAGCCTTATGAGGAGTGTGCTGCACACACAGGTGCCAAATAAAGGCAGCTGGCCAATAATTTAATAGGAATGATGTAATTTTTAAAAAGAAATATTGCTTGTATTTTGTAAATAGAGTTGAATAGCAAAACTAAATGAACAAATTCAAAATCAATCCAAAAAAAGGTGTCAGCAAGCAGCGAGAAAAATCTGGCATTAAAGAATACATTCTGATTGGCAGAATGTCCCAGGCATGCATATTACAAGCTTTTTTTTTTTTTAAGATTTAAAAAATGTATTTAGTATACAGTGTTTTGCCTGTATGTATACCTGCAGGCCAGAAGAGGGCACCAGATCTGCATATTACAAGCTTTACAGCGAGGGTCTCATGACCGAAATGCTGGCTATCACCTCTCTCTACTTTGTAGCAAGGGAATTTTTTTGTGTCACCACATTGTTAATATAGTTTTTTGTGGTTTTGGTTTTTGTTTGTTTGTTTGGTTTGGTTTGGTTTGGTTTTGGTTTTTCGAGACAGGGTTTCTCTGTGTAGCGTTGGCTGTCTTGGACTCACTTTGCAGGCCTCAAACTCACAGAGATCTGCCTGCCTCTGCCTCCGCAGTGCTGAGATTAAAGGCGTGCACCACCATGCCCATCTTAGTTATTGCTATTAATTGTATAATCATAGTTAATTTTCTTTTTTCTGTGATAAAGCACCTGACCCCACTCCCCCGCCAACACACACACAAAAAGTTTATTTTAGCTCATTGATTAAGGGGCAGGAACTTGAGGCAGCTGGTCACACTGCATCTGTACAGTCAGGGCGCAGAAGGGATGCATCTTCCCTCCTCGGTTAGACTTTCTAAAAATGCCCTCATAAAAACATCTCAGAATGTGCCTCCTTGGTGACTCTGGATCCCCTTAAATTGACAAGAAAGATTAACCTTAATGTGCATGATTTTATTAATGTTTAATGAGGGCCATCTGCTGCCGTTAGCCCGCCGGTAAGTAAGTATCTGTTTTAAAGCGACATTACAGAAACACTGTGAAAGACAACGCGTAAATGAACGAATATGTGAGCAAGTATTTATGAAGCAGGAACTTTACATAAAGACACTGTACTAAGTAGGTCGGACTCCTGTCATGGATCTGCCCATGGCATGACAGGACACACACTATGAACAATACTCTTGCAGACAGGTGACCAGCCTATATCCAATGAGGCCTCTCAGGGTGCAGCCATCAGCACCTTCGTGAGTCATTTCTCATCGCTTTTTACATAATAGCCAAGAAATGCAATTTCTTGAGAGCTGCATGCTCTAACTCTCATTAGCATACATATCGCACAGAGATGGCCAGTTTGCAAGGATTAGACTGTAATAAGAATTATTTCCGACCATCTCAAGCACAATGGAGCCAATCTTTGACATTTCAGAATATTGGAGTTTGTTGGGGTCATTTTCATAAAGACAGGCAGCCACCAGGGCACTGTAGACGCCAGGCACAGTAAGTGTTTCTGGACATCTAATGCATGCACAGTGTGCTCTGTGTGTGTCATTTCTGAACCCCCACAACCTTCAGGGAGGGGTTACAGATGCAGAAAGCAGATTTCAGAGCTCTAAACGATTTGCTCAAGGTGTCCAAGTGAGATGTACAGCAAAGGTGGATTTGAACCTTGGTCATTTTACATGTCAGCCCCCTAGGCTTTTCCCACAAACTTCCTCAGAGTCACACCCTGTTCCCGGGGTCTCATCTTTCTGCCTGTGATCCTGGGCTCCTCACGACAGTCAGATGTGGCAGGCTGAGTGGGAGGCACGTGCTTGCTGGCAGCTATCTCAGCAGAGCCAGGCACACAGCAGGCACTGGATAAATGGTCTGTAAATATATGGTTCTGGGTTTCTGTTTGAACAAGACAAAAACCAAACAGCCACCGTATTATAAGCAGACCCATGGGCGAGTGAGTGTAAGAGTCAAGTCCGGAGGCAGGTGTGTAAGTCCTACTTTGCAAATGAAAGCTTAAGGGACTCCTGAAACGCTCTCCTAATTAGCTGCGTTGAGGTTCAAAACTAAAGTCACAAACTTCCCACCTCCGAGCTCCACTCTCCTCCCCACTTCCTCCTTCTCCAGGGAGGCTGCTGCCCCTTGGCCATGCCAAGTCTTGAAGTCCAGCCTGAAAGCTTCGTGCCAACACTGCAACAGCTCACTTCTGACGCTCTTTGTCTTTTTCTCACAGAAAAGTACCAAACAGTCAAAGCAAACAAGCAAACTCATTAAAGCGAAAACATCCTTGGATCCAGTTCTAGGGGACCAGAGAGGGCAACCTTGTGTTTCCAATTAGGACGCAGAGCAATTAGAAAAGCGGTGTGGGAATGGTTTAACGCTACACGATTAAAAGAGGGCGCAGGATTATCTGTCTGTATTCTATGTGCCCTGCGATTGCAACTGTGGTGTTGTTTTGTTAACGTGAGCAGAATTAAGAGCTCAGCAGTATGATTATAAATGATTTTATCTCAACTTCTCCACTTACAAAATCAACCATAAAACCCCAAGCTGCTTATTATTTCAGGAAGTTATTAACTCGCTGGTTTCTTCCACTGGTCTTTGATTTCTGCATAAATGCAGAGATTTGGTTTCCTCAAATTCTTAATGCTAAGCCCCTTAGAGTAAGCCTGGTTCCTGAGGGTCAAAGATCTCCTCCAGTGGGCAGCTGAGCAGCGAGGGGAAGTCCTGGAAATGTATTCTTCAGAGCTCATGGCGCGGAGCAGTGGCCCGGGACAGCATCTTGATGAGGTTTGAAGGGGCAGCTGCGGCGGACACACACGGAAGCTGGGGAGCAGCAGCACTCACTCAGCTGTGAGTCTTGCCCACTCAGCACGATGCCTGTTGCCTCCCTCATCCTTGATGCACAGTCACTGATTTGCTCTGACATACAGCAGCAGAATGTGTGGTTTGAAGCATCTGCTCTTCCCCAGAAAAAAAAAAATATCACCATGCAAAACAATTACACTGCGAGTGACCAAAATAGGAATAATAAAGAGACCTCCAGGTGCATACCTCTGGGTATGTCATAAACTAGCAAGTGTGTGTGTGTGTGTGTGTGTGTGTGTGTGCATACCCCTGGGTATGTCATAAACTAGCAAGTGTGTGTGTGTGTGCATACCCCAGGGTATGTCATAAACTAGCAAGCTGTGTGTGTGTCTGTGTGTGTCTGTGCATAGCCCTGGGTATGTCATAAACTAGCAAGCTGTGTGTGTGTGCACGTGCACATGTATTTGCATACCCCTGGGTATGTTATACACTAGTGTGTGTGTGTGTGTGTGTGTGTGTGGTGTATGGTGTGTGTGGTGTGTGTGCATGAATGCATGTGCATGCGTGTGCATGCATATGTGCACACATGCTGTCAACACACCTTACAGGTTCTGTGGCACTTCAGAGACTTGTCAGAGAACACACAATCAGTCTGGTTGTGAGCTTCTGGGAAAAGGACTTCACTGAGCCACTCTGCAGTGCAAAGCAAAGACAAGGTTCTGTTCAAGGCTAGCCTGAGCTACACAGTGAGCCCAGGACAGCCAGAGCGACACAAAGAGAACCTGTTTCAAAGACAAACAAATGAACAAAGACAAGGTTCTCACACTGCACACCAATCACTGGGGGGCTGGGGAGGTAACTGACTAGCCAACTGTATTTCAGCTACGGTTTATTAAGCCCTCGGGTTTTCAAAACTACAAAAGCAATCTCCAAAGAAAGTTTATTCCAATGCTGGGAAAGTTAGTTACCTACATATGTGGTCCAGGGTCAAGCTCTGGTTTGGAATGGAGGCATCTTCGCTGGCCCAAGGCAGAGGGGTGGCTAGGTTCACCGCTTCTTCAGTGTTGACACCGTTATTGTCATTCCTGCACCTAAGTTCTATTTCACCATCACCACCACCATCACTACCACCACCATCACCACCACCATCACCACCATCACCACCACCACCACCACCACCACCACCACCACCACCATCACCACCACCATCACCCCCACCACCATCACCACCATCACCACCACCACCACCATCACCACCACCACCACCACCACCACCACCACCACCACCACCACCACCACCACCACCACCACCACCACCACCACCACCATCACCACCACCACCACCATCACCACCACCACCACCATCACCACCACCACCACCACCATCACCACCACCATCACCATCCACCACCACCATCACCATCACCACACCATCACCACCACCACCACCACCACCACCACCACCACCACCACCACCACCACCACCACCACCACCACCACCACCACCACCACCACGACCACCACCACGACCACCATCACTACCACCATCACCATCACCACCACCTACTCCATCACATCACTTTTACCATCATTAACAGCCACTTCTGTCACCATCATTCCTACCACCATTGCCACCTCCTCCATCACCATCACCACCACAATTACCATCACTCATACTTCCTCGACCACCACCACCATTGTACCGATGCTACCACCAACCACATCAGCATTGCCGATTCCTAGGGGAGAAGCGTGAGACTTTCTGCCTGTATCTGCCTATATTTCTGCCTGTATCTGTTTACATCTAGTAATATATACGAGTTGAAAGATCTTGACAGAAAACCAGGAACGTTCTTTGGACGTAGAGAGCTAAAAAGATGAATTGTCACTCACCAACACCACGAAACAAGCCAGGAAGGACACATGACACATCACTAACAAAGACACCTCTGCACAAGGGACAAGAGTTGGTAGCTGTTATATTTATGCTAAATACTAAAGGTGGGTTGTGAGGAAAGAGGCGTGTCTCTGGAAAGCCTGAAGCACACAGATGCTTTCCAATGGCTGGTTACCATCACTAGTCAAGTCTGCTCTTGCTGTCGTATGTACGTCTTAGGACACGCTGTTCACCTCCTCATGCAGTCTCAAATCCATGCACCCGAGCGAGTCCTTGTGTCTGTAGTGGCAAGAGCGGACACTGTAGCTTATCAGGGCTCCGAGGCATTCACATGATGGAATTATGAATCCAAAGCCTGGTTCTGAAGAGGCCATTTAATGTAGGGTACCATCCGGATTGGATCTTGTTCAGAACCTTGCTTCGCCTTCGGCTCTCCAACAGTGATGTAAGACTTGCCTAGGGATGAGGTGACCGGCCTTGTCCTAGGTCATGCCTTCGGCTCTCCAACAGTGATGTAAGACCCGCCTAGGGATGAGGTGACCAGCCTTGTCCTAGGTCATGCCTTCGGCTCTCCAACAGTGATGTAAGACCCACCTAGGGATGAGGTGACTGGCCTTGTCCTAGGTCACCAGTGCACACCACCAGCAGAACTATGGCTATTGCCAGGAAGTGGGGCAGGAGGTAGGAAACTCAGTCTAAAGACCCTTTCCTTTGCCATTGGTGGCTACTGTTGATCAGTTGGTTGGTTGGTTTGGGATTTTAGAACAGGGCCTCGCTATATAGCCCAGGCTAGCCCATGACGCATGATCTTCCTGCCTCAGCCTTGAAAGTGCCCAGAGCCTTTCTAAGCTCACTAAAATTATGCCAAAATTTAGTCAGTGACACTAAGAAAGCAGTTTGTGAGAAAACCAAATAAACTACATCTTCTGGTGGCACCTCCATGTTTATAAAAGTGGAAGCTTTCAGCAAACTCTATTAATGAACGAGGCTTGTGTGACCCTCACAGTTCTCAGAATGTACAAAATTAGCACTAACATGGCAATAAAAGAAAAGCAAGTTTTGGGGGTTGATATTGTTTTAAAATTCATTCGAAACAAGCCCATGATCCAGAGCTGGGATCCTCTTCTAAGTTACAGAGAAATTTAATGGGAAAACGCTACATATTCATTCAGACATGTAAAATGGGACCTGTCAGGGTTACATCTGTGATCCCAGCACTCTCAATGCTGAGGCAAGAGGATTACTACATTCTGAAGTCAGCCTGGCCACTCAGTGAGATCATCTATCAAGCATACACACACACACACACACACACACACACACACACACACACACACACACACACACCTATGTCAATCTGAACGAGAACTGGAAAAGAAACTCCTATCTGAAATGTAACAACAGATCTTCCTTAAGACGTGCTAAGCCTGGGACCAGTGAGCCACCCACTAAGCAGTCTACAGGCAAAGCACCACATGGGGAGTGCAGATCTACACTGAGGAACAGAGACTATGCGCTGCCTCATAACAGATGAAAGACACAAGACATACAGACTCCACCCCCGTGGAACCCCACCACCACACTTGGCCTCCAGCTGGGGACATTCTTTTGAGAAGTTGTGTAACCTTTAGGATGTGGGGCCGAACAGGAAGAAAATGAGTCACTGGAGAGGAGGCCACCGCTGTTTGTTCCTCAGCACCTGAGGAATTGAAGGACACATGCTCAACACCACGGAGCCGTCTTCCACAATGCGGTCGTTGTCACGGTGGACTGTGTCCCCTCAAACTGAGAGCCAAGCAAGCCCCGCCCACCTTAGGTCACGTGTTCAGGCCACAGCAAGGAGAAGAGCAGCCTCTCGCCCATCCCCCCACATGGAGCACCAGGTTCCCTGTTCCATACACTGAATCTAGACACCCTAAGGATGAAGTTAAAAGAAAAGTTCTTCACAGCAGTGAATAACAGACCCGCCCCTCAACCTCCCAGCAAGGCCGTGCAATCACGCAAGCCGTGTGATGAGTTCAAGGCCCAGCCAGTATCTCTTGGGCCCTTTCTACACGCTCTGTCACTCTGTGAGGCAACACTGCAGAGATCTCAAGTGTCACTTCTCTGGCTTCTGCTTCTTCATGAGTTCCTTTACTTCTGTCTACGAGCATCACAGATCTGGGGCCACCTCGCACGCTGACAGCGGAAGCTCTCCTGGCCCCAGGGTTATTTTTGGAATTAGCCAAAGGCCTCCTCATTGCCTCCCTCCGTGGGCTTTGGCTGCACTGTTTTTCCTATTAAACTGAGCATGGCATCCAATTAGTTCCCATGAATAGGCTTTTCATGAGCAATCTGCTCCGCTGGTGTTTTCATAGGAAATTAGCGGACACATCTGGTCATCAGTGCTTGAGAACCACAGGCCCACTCACCCTCTTAATGGCTGCTCCTTGCAACCTGTAATATCTCCAGACTTCGCTGCCTTTTGTAGAGTAGCTTTTAGCATAGTCACCTCTCACCCAGTTCAAGACACCAGGGTGCGCTATTTAGCACCCACCCTCCGTCATTGCTTTTAAAACACAATGTGAGCCACTTTGGCATGGCTCTCCCTTCCTGGCTGGAGAGCGAAGCGCACCTGTCTTCTGCTCTGTGCTGAGCTGGCTCTAATAGCATGGCAGCGCTAACAGCTCGGATTAAACGCTCTCCACAGCCTGAGCATCTCCAACTAGAATGAGATCTAATCAGAAGGAAGGAAACATGTTAGAATATTACTTCCTAGAAGTAACACAGAGTGAAGCTGTTTTGGGGGGAGGAGGGGCGGGGGAGGGCTGAAGCACAGCCATATAAGTAAAACACCGATCTCCGGTGTCAACGCGATGTTAACAGAAATCTCAGGACAGCAGCCAATGGTAAGAAAGGCTAAAGGCCACCATAGGGCGTGCTGTGAGCCTGCACAGGAGCCGGCCCTAAGTGGTGCCTCTGTAAACAGCCAGAAGAAGCCGAAGGGCATAGACACTCCTGTGAAACTAGCTAAGAAATACCCACCCAGCTCCTCAGAGAGCCATGCCAATTGGAGAAATTAAACTAAAATTGTGGGAATTTTTTTCAGGTGGAAAATGACATAGTGAGAGGAGGTAGCTGCAAGAGGCTCTGAAGGTCCTTTCTAGAACCCACTGACTCCCCTCAAGTGGTCCCCTATGGCAAGAAGACATAGTCCATGACCATCAGGCCCAGGGCTTGTATGTCACCCCAAGAACAGAGCCTGTCCTGGACTGTGCGGGCAGACAGAAGCCTTCAGCAGTTGCCAGCTGAGGGGAACAGCCGGAAGGCGCTTCCCGGACCTCAGAGTGAGGATCTAGGAAATGATGCAAAGGAGAGTGTGTGTTTCCCTTACTTCTGTGGAGAGTGTTCTAGTATGAGAGGAAAATCAAAAATAAAGGTGATTTTTCTCCTGGACAAACAGCCCAGCGCTGAGTTCTAGGTCCAGCCAGCTGACTTCACAATCTAGGGGTAGTTTCTCATCTCTAAGCTCAGTGTGCTTACCACATACGAGACTACTAACACTAGCCCATCTTGTGCCATCAGATTACCACACATGAGACTACTAACACTAGCCCATCTTGTGCCATCAGATTACCACACATGAGACTACTAACACTAACCCATCTAGTGCCATCAGATTATCACACATGAGACTACTAACACTAGCCCATCTTGTGCCATCAGATTATCACACATGAGACTACTAACACTAGCCCATCTTGTGCCATCAGATTATCGTGAAACAATGGCAAAAAAAAAAAAAAAAACCCACCAAAACAAACAAAAAAAAAAAAAAAAAAAAAAAAAAAAACCACCTACAAACACTTTTTAAAGCTGTAGGTGTGAGGCTGCAGAGATGGCTCAGTGGTTAAGAGCACTGTCTGTTCTTCCAGAGGTCCTGAGTTCAATTCCCAGCAACCACATGGTGACTCACAACCATCTATAATGTGATATAATGCCTTCTTCTGGCCTGCAGGTGTGTGTGCAGGCAGAGAACTATATACATAATAAATAAATAAATAAATATTTTTAAAAAGAGTTGTAAGCAAAGAGTCTGTCCTAACAGGCCTGCCTCTTGATTCAGATTGACTCCCCTCAGTGGCATTATGGCTTTGTCTCAGTCAGCGTCACTGTTGCTGCAATGAAACAGCATAGCCAAAAGCAAGTCGGGAAGGAAAGGCTTTTACTTCTACATCATGGTCCATCACTGAAGGAAGTCAGGACAGGAACCCCAACATGGCAGGGACCCGGAGGCAGGAGCTGATGCAGAGGCCATGGAGGAATGCCGCTCTCTGGCTTGCTCAGTCCATGAGGCTGGATATCTCAGCTGGCCTTCAGTACGATGGACTCCCGAGGAAGCAGGCTCTAATGCCAGCGAAGAAGTAGACTTGCAAGCAAAGGGCAAGAGCTCCCTTCTTCCAGCCCCCGTGCAGGCCGGCAGCAGAAGGTGCAGCCCAGATTAGAGGAAAGTTTTCCCAGTTCAAACGATCTGGATTAAAGGGTATCTTCCTAATTCAAAGATCCAGATTAGAAGTAGATCTTTCAGCGGGGCAGTGGTGGCACACACCTTTAATCCCAGCACTCGGGAGGCAGAGGCAGGCAGATCTCTGAGTTTGAGGCCAGCCTGGTCTACAAAGCGAGTCCAGGACAGCCAGGGCTACACAGAGAAACCCTGTCTTTAAAAAAAAAAAAAAAAGTCCATCTTTCTACTTCAAATTAAGCACACTCACAGGCATGCCCTCTATTTTGGGTAATAGTTAAATTGACAACCAAGAAGAGACATTATGGGTTTGAACATGAAATTTCCTCACAGGCTTGTGTCTTAAACATGCAATTCCCAGCTGATGGCCCTGCTCTGGGAGGAGTTGGCGAAGCCTAGCTGAAGGCAGTAGTTCCCAGTGATGGTCTTTATAAGTACCTTGTCTCTAGCTCCGCCCTGTCTCGCTTGGGGCTCCCACGGCCTTGATGTTCTGCCCAATCAAATAGAGCCAAGTCACCATGGGCTGAACCCCTCAGATGCTGTGAGCAAAGGAGACAAACCCTTTCTCCCTTAAATTATTTCTTTTGAATTTTGTGGTTATAGAAAGAAAAAGTATCTACCCAAATGGCCTCTTTGACATTTGACGCACGTTCAGTGTGGCCAACCGTGTGCAGGCTGTTTGGAGTGTGCTGCCATCAGTGAACAGAACTTTCCTCCTGTGTTGAGCACTCCCAAAGGACACTGTCTTTTCTGTTATCTGAGAGGCTACACCTCTTCCTTGTCCCCTAAGTGTCCCCCAGGGAGATGGACCGAGTGTCACAGCGGGAGTGTCCGGGAGCCCGGCTGGGCAGCACGGATCCACATCCCTGCTTTCTCTGCAGGACCTTGAGCAATTCTCCCACTTAGCTCCTCTGGAGCCCCAAGTGTACAGTGCAGGCCCCCAAGAAAAGGCCTAAGTGCATCCTTGACTTAGCCGGTGACCATTTGCATCCTGTCGGAAGTGTGCTGTCTGAGAAACTCTGAGTCCGCTGGAGCAGCAGAGCAGCACATTTCAGGATGTTGGTCCAAGCCACCAGCAAGTCGGTGGGGTTTTTTGTTCTGTGTGTGTGCCCTTATTCCTGGAGGCCACTGATAAAGATGGCAAGACCCACTAACACACACAGAGTCCGTCATCTGGACACTGGCACCAGGTACCACAAACTTGTCACTGCGTTAAGGGTTCCTTCAGTGAGGAGATGCAGCCAACTCACCTGCCAGGTGAGAGGGAGGAAGAAGGGAGGGAAGGGAGAAAGCAGAGCTCTGTGGCTACAAACGTCACCTGCCATGGATGAGACAGAGGCAAGGGAGAACTGATTATGTGAAGGACAGTGTCGCAGGTACCATCTCACACCTGATGGACAAAATCACCAGAACAAGCCGCATTATGAACCAGAATGAAGTCAGTGTTTTGGAACGTTTGCTCCGGGTGGACCCTCAGATAGGTCTGTTTTGATGACTGTTGACATTGCCATGGGGCCATGCAGACGTAATGGCTCACACTTAGCTGGGCCAGACGCAGGCTTTTAAAGAGTCAGCCACGGCCAATGTGTTCAATGCCTTCACAATAGTGCAGGAAGGGAGTAGGCTGTCAGCGGTCTACAGACCTGGGTCTGCAGACGAGCTACCACATGTCCACTGTTTACAGTGAGCATGTACTGTCCCCAAAGGGGATATAGGCTTAGTCATCACCCTGAAAGCTCCAGAGTACAGTTCTTGTAGCCAGCATAAATCACATGCTTTCCCACTCTCATTTCTTTGGCTGTTTTGACACAGACTCTCTCTGCATAACCCAGACTATGCTTGAGTACTGAATTCTTTGCATCAACTCTAAGAGCTGGGATTATAAATGTGATGGTTAGTAAGTCAGCTCCACAGACAGACAGACTGTCTAGATTAGATTAACTTGACTAAGAGAGAAACACCCACACTAACAACTGACAATAAAAGGAAGAAAGCTGAACACCTTATCTTTCTGCTTCCTGATTGCAGATGCAGTGAGACCAGCTCCCTCAAGCCCCTCCTGCCATGCCATCCCACCATGATGGACTGTGAACCCTTGAACTGTGAGCCAAAGCAAGCCCTTTCTCCCTTAAGTTGTCTCTGTCAGGGTATTCAGTCACAGCAACCAGAAAGGCGTCTAAGCGGGCAGGTGGGCACCACCATGTTCAACTTCTCTACTAACTTTTCAAGATGTTCTTTTTCCTTCCTTATAAAAATATAAGGACTGGAGAGGTGGCTCAGTGGTTAAGAGAACTAGCTTCTCTTCCACTGGACCCAGGTGCAGTTCCCAGCACTGGCTGAGGACAAAAAGAATCTGTCTCTGGTCTGGGCCCAGTAACCAAGCAGGGTGCATGTACTTAGTCTCTGTCCCCAGCCCCACAGAATCGTGGCTCCCCAGGTAGGCTGTGTCTGAACTCCATGAAGTCAAGCTTCCACTGAGCAAGGGGCTGAGCGGAGGCTAGCTTTCTCTCTGTGTGGGGCTGGAGCTTCCCAGGGCATCTCCACTTCAGCAGGACTTTTCCAGCACATTTGTTGTCTTCTTTGTTTTGTTTTTGTTTAGCAATGGAGCTAAATGCCCTGGGAATATGTGAGATAAATTCTTCAAGGATTGCCAGCTGCACACATAATCACCCCTGGCCCCTGAGCCAAGCTCCTGTTGCTTCCCTGAGCCCAAGCGGTGAAGAGAGTCACGCCTTCACTCACCCTCCGGCATAAATGGACCGCCATTCTGAAGGTGTCAGTGCCCTTGGTCTCCCTGATCTACAGACCTGTGTGGGCCACAAAGCCAAAGGGCACAGACACCCTATTAGATCTCTCGTGTTTCCACAACCTGTTTATGTCCTTTTCCTTCTAGTTTTTCTACCTAAAAACCTTTTTTCCCTTTTCATTTGTACAATAGAAAGAAATTAAAAGGCAGAAACGTTTATCCAAAACTGTCTAAGCAAATCCTGTGAGAAAGCCCTTAATGTCAACATACTTTCCGCATCCGTTCCACTCTTTAGCATCTCACGTTGGCCTGTCAGGGAAGCGGAACAGGGGCCATTGCACTCTGGATAGGACACATGTCCATCATGACAGACACGGCTTGAGGAAAAAAGCTGGGAGCAAGGCCACAATGCCATTAAAGCAAGCCCTCTCCCACGGTTAGTCACCATGACTGGAACTGACAGTTGCCCTTGCATGAACTCCCTGCAGAGCTAACGAGAAGCCCCTGTGGTGATCCACCGGGGGGGGGGGGGGGGGGTAGTGTCAGAAGGAGGGACACTAGTTTTTTTTTTTTTTAAGATTTAGTCATTTATTATTATGTATACAGTGCTCTGCCTGCATGTATACCTGCAGGCCAGAAGAGGGCGTCAGATCACATTATAGATGGTTGTGAGCCACCGTGTGGTTGCTGGGAACTGAACTCAGGACCTTTGTGAGAGCAGACAGTGCACTTAACCCCTGAGCCATCTCTCCAGCCCCACCACTGGATCTTAAGACGAATCCCCTCCTCCAACCCCACTGGCCACCCCTTCCCCTAACCCTGAAGCATTCAAACAGAGAACCAGACCGCACACTCCCGTCCTCATGTGGGACTCTCAGGGAACCCCCCGGTGGTAGAATCTATAGGAAGTGAGCAACCTTCAGAGAAAAGCAAAATTAAAGGGATATAAAAGATGAGAAGAAAACATCCCACCAGGACTCTGACAAGGAAGGAGGAAGCTGACAGACGGGGTGACAAGCCAATGAGTGGGGGTGACATGGGGGGGGTGGGGAACCAAACATTTGACGATTACAACTCATTAGGAGCAAATCCCACTTCAGAACAAACTCCCCACGGAACTAATTTACACTAAGTGCGCTGGCAGTGAGTCGGGAAGGCCATCATTTCCAGGCCCCCTTGAGCACGCAGAGCTCCTTTCTGCACCCTGAGGCTGACAGCGCTGCCACCATTGGTGCCCGTCTCCCTCTGGCTTGCTCCTGTCAAGTCCCTGCTCTGTCAAACTGTCAGTAACAACGGGTTCAGAATTACGGCACAAGCTGGCACACTGTATAAAAGGTCAAGTGGAAAACTGTCCCTTCTGCCCCATCACTGTCATCAGTTCCAAAAGGTCATTCCTCCCAATCCATTGCCATGACAGGAAATGACTTTGTCTGTCTACTATGACACGTGAAATGTTCCCTTCACACAGGCACCCTGGTTTCTCTTCATTCTCCCTAGCACCAAGCTAGGACCTCTCGGTTTGAGGCAGGAAGCTGGCTACAAGCAAAAGATGAGCAGACAAACAACAGTGGAAGTGAAGACTCTACTCACAGACTCCTGATACCTAAGCTCTCTTCTAGGTCTGTGCTCGTAGCTAACACTCGCTCAATTATTTGTTGTGGTGGTGAAAACAATGAAAAGAAAGAAGGGTTTATTCTGGGTCACAGTACAAGGGGATACAATGCGTCATGGAGAGAAAGCGCCAGAAGGCACCACAGCAGGAGTGTGAGGAGGCTGGTCACGTCACTCTACAGTCAGGAGGCAGGGAGAGGTGAGTGCTGATGCCTGGCTCACTTTCGGATGGTGCCACCCACATTCCGAGTAGCCCTCCCTCCAGAGTTCAATCTTCCCAAGAGATTCCCAGACCCGTGTTTCAGTGGTGATTCTAAATGCAGGCAAGGTGACAATGGAGGTAGAGCCTCTGTCTTAGTCAGTGTCCTATCGCTGTGAGGAGACGTCATGCCTGTGGCGGCCCTTACAAAGGAAGGCGTTTAGTTGGGGCTGTCAGAGGGTTAGCCCGCTGTCATCACAGCAGGAAGCTCAGTGGCATGTGAGCAGATGCAATGCTGGAGAGGTAACTGAGAGTCCTACACACGTCTCCCAGCAAGGCCATGCCTCCTGATCCCTCTCAAGCAGTGCCAGGCCCTGATGCCCAAGCATTCAAATCTGCACGCCACTGTTAGTATGTGGGTCATTCCTACTCAAATCGCCACATTACCACAACAGGCACAACACACGAGCCCAGCTGTGGCATAAGATGACTCGCCAAATGACCCTGCTGCCCTACGGATGCCTGGGAAAGGCAAAGCCTAAGGAGCTGGAAATCGCTGTACTGGTATCGATAGCTTGTTGTGGCGGCAAAACATGATTTTGCTGTCAGGTTTTTAACTAGGTTGACCTGAAGGTACTGAAATCCTGTAGAATCTCTTGTGCACTGTGTGGGAGCATCGCCTGTCAATAAAAAGATGACGGCCTGTTAGCTGAGGCAGGAAGTAGGAGGTGGCAGTTCCGGCAGAGAGAGAAATGAACTTTGGGATAGAGAGAGGCAGGGATTTGCCCCGGAATCTGAGGAAGACGGATGTATGCAGCTGAGGTGACGTAGCCAGCCGTGTGGCACACGTAGACTAGAACTCACAGGCAGAGGCTAGGTGGGAAATGAGGCAAAGCTACGGGCTAGGCGTTCATTCATAAATAATGTCTCGGAGCTGTTATTTCAGGAGCTGGGGCAAAGTCGGAAGACCCACGGTTACAACACCCTGTGATTATGTGGTTCGCATAATTATCGACTATTAATAGCCATAGCCGGGCGTGGTGGTGCACGCCTTTAATCCCAGCATTCAGGAAGCAGAGGCAGGTAGATTGCTGTGAGTTCGAGACCAGCCTCATCTACAAAGTGAGTCCAGGACAGTCAGGGTTACACAGAGAGACCACAAACAAACCAAAAAAATTGCCATAAAAATGACAATAACTGGAGCTGGGTATATGGCTCAGTTGATACAGCACTTGCCTAGCATGCATGAAGCTCTGAGTTCGATTCCCCCCTACCACCACGACACAAACTGGGCATGGTAACACCCAAACTATATGCCTCAGCCCTCAGGAGATAAAGGCAGGAATGTCAGTAATCCAATGTCATCAGTGGCTACATAGAGAGTTGGAGGCCAGCCTATACGACATGAGATCTGTCTCATAAAAATAAAAAGAATAATTACCACTTGTTAGAAGCCATAGTCCACTGGGCGTGGTGGTGCACGCCTTTAATCCCAGCCCTTGGGAGGCAGAGGCAGGCAGATTGCTGTGAGTTTGAGGCCAGGCTGGTCTACAATAATGAATCTAGGACAGCCAAGGCTACACAGAGAAACCCTCTCTTGAAAACAAAACAAATAAACAAATAAAAAACAGACAAGCAAGCAAGGAGGTCACGGAGCTGCGTAGTGAGCATCCCCACAGTGTGCTGTGGAGTTGGGGGGTTTGGAGACGGCCCACAGCTGTACCTGACGGACAGCTCCTTCTCTGCTGCTTCTCATGTTACTCCTCAGGCTGTCCTGACTCTGAGCAGGAGCCTGAGCACTTGACCCACTAGGTGTCCCTTTCCTCCTGGCTAAGTGAGATGGGCTGCCAGGGAGAAGGGCTCACACTAACAGTGCATTGAGCAGAGTGAACAGGGAGGGAGGCTCAGCCCTAGGAGTGCTTCACCCTGTGTCAGGACTGCTCATCACACTGGGCCTGGGGGGCTGCAGCCACAGGCACCCACGCAGGTTAGAGAAAGGGCTTTCCATGGATGTTGTCACATGTGCCACAGAGACACGCCCTGGTGCTGCTCAGGTTCTGCCTCCTTGTAACTGAAGACTTCCGTGAACTTCCAAATACTTATTTACCAAAAAGGATTTCCCCACCCCTGGGTAACTTAAAAAAGAAAAAGAAAAAGAAAAAAAGAAAAAATTTTAGGCTCCAGGGAAGAGGACAGGGGAGGGGGAATCCATCTCCAGAGGACAGTTTGCTCTATTCTCCTGACAAAAGCAAGGTAAGGAAGAAAGGCTACTGTCTGTCATGGTGGAAATCGCAGCAGCAGGAGCGCGAGAGAGCAGATCGTCTCCCACGCACAGTCAGGAAGCCGAGGGCAATGAACGCTCAGGACTGGGCAGCTCCCTTTCTCCAGGATCTGAGCCAGGGGAATGGCACCACCCACGGTGGGCAGGTCTCCCCACCACAATTCAGGTAATCAAGTTGATCCCCCTTGAGCATGCTCACAGGCCCGTCTCTCAAGTCGACAATTAAGCTAACCTCACAGGCAGGCTCTCAGGAGCAACCACATCCCAATGACTCTGGAGACGGTGCAGCAGAAAACGAGCTTCAGACCACATCAAGTCTAGAGGAAGCAGCCACCGAAACATAGGAAGCCACCACCGTGGCAAGCAGGTCGACACCGTGTGTGCTGCGGATTCTCCTCAGACAGGATATAAGATTAGATTAAATGCCTGGACAATTCATACAAATGGAAAGCTGCCCGGCAATCCATGGCGCGGTAGGAAGAGCCAAGGCAAATCACTGACTGCAGCATCACTTCTACGTAGAGGAAATGGCTGCCCTGTTTGTGGGAGTTTTGAAGGGGATGGTGACCGTTTTCAGGGATGGTTCATTGTCCTCTCTGCTCACTAGGCCAGAGTTCACAGGAGAGCAGAGGCCTGTGGGAAGTGAGGTATGTCCCAGAGCACTTCCACCCTGCTTCAGTGTTGTCTGCACCTGGGTCCCACTTTCATTCTGTCCCCTTCCATCTTTTCCCTCTGGTACAGCACGTGTAATCTCAGCTGCTTGGTGACAAGCTGAGAGTCAGGAGTCAGGAGTTCAAGATCAGCCCGGGCTACACAGTAAGAAACCGCCTCAAGCAAGCACAGACAGGATAATTTCTAGTTCCTTTCCGTTGCTGTAATAAAACACTCTAAGTGAAATCAGCATAAGGGCCGGGCGTGGTGGCACACACCTTTAATCCCAGCACTCGGGAGGCAGAGGCAGGTGGATCACTGTGAGTTCGAGGCCAGCCTGGTCTACAAAGTGAGTCTGGGATAGCCAAGGCTACACAGAGAAACCTTGCCTCAAAAACAAACAAACAAAACAAAAACAAAATCAGGGCAGGGAAGGAAAAGATACATTTGGCTTACACTCTCAGGTCACAGTCCCTCGTGGAGGGACGTCAAAGGAAGAACCTGAGGCAGAAATCGATGGAGAGTGCCGCTGGCTGGCTGGCTGGCTTGCAGAGGTGCATACTCGGCTAGCTTTCTTTTACAGGACCACCTACCTAGGGAATGACGCCACCCACGGTGGGCTGGATCTTCCGGCATCACTTAACAAGACATTTAATCAAGACAATTCCTTACAGAGATATCCACACGCTAGTCAATTCCTCAACCGAATCTCTCCTGTCACGTGAGTCTAGTCTACACCATGTTGACAACTAAAAACTAAAACTTAACGGGGGCAATAATTAATGTTGGGGGCTTCCTTAAGCCCAAGCAGAGTTACAATTTCATTTCCTTGGTGTCGTTCAATAGTCCTCTAACAGAGCACCATAAAAATAACGGGAAAAACAAGATCCCGAAATCTACCTGATAGAGAGGAAAAAGCCCATTCACTAAGGCAGTTTAGAATTGTTCAAACTTCAAACACCTCACAACAACCTGCATGCTTCAGGATATAGTTCGCGTTACCTTGTTTACAATTTCATTTTCACATCTTGAAAGTAAGAAGCCAAATTATCCTGCCCTGTTTTCCTCTTGTATCTGGTGCTTAGCGCCATCTTCACTTATTCAGAAACCTCGGTTTCCGGTGCTTTCTCTCACTTGTAGGGCAAAGAAAGAAAGGGAACCAATCTCTCCAAGCACTGAGCTGGGGAACCTCGCACACAGCACCATCATGCTTACTCCTCCCACACCAGGGAACGGGCTTATCATGCCTGGTTTATCCTTGAGCTAACAGGTGCCCAAGTGCAAACAGCAGGAAAACAGCAGCTGCCACTGAAGCCCTGTGTCCTCACCTATCCCGGGACTCTAAATACCTCAGAACTCGTTTTCACAATACCTCAACTGGAAACATACAGAAAACAAAAACACATGCATAAATACATTATCACCATTTTCCCCCACAGCTCATGAGGGTGTTTTTAAGGATCTCAGGTTGAATAAGTTAATTGTTTCTGTCACTTTGTGCAAAAAATTGAAGCTAGAACATTCTGCCAGTAGAAGCTGCCAATCAGTCAATGCGATTGCAGGTTGTGGTTCAGTCGGCTCCTTATTATAACCTGAACAATGCTCAGCTAATGGGGTGTGGCTTTTCCAGAGCGTCACGTACAAACCGTCTTGGCACTCACCACCAGGCCATCAGCCAACGGTTACCTTGTGTGTTAGTTACTGTGAGAAAAAAACATGGACG
This sequence comes from Acomys russatus, assembly GCF_903995435.1. Lineage (NCBI taxonomy): Eukaryota > Metazoa > Chordata > Mammalia > Rodentia > Muridae > Acomys > Acomys russatus. Next base: position 49,547,617 of record NC_067162.1, on the reverse strand, counting down.
GAAAGAACTCGGTGAAGAGAGGGTTTCTTGGGCCCCCAGGTCAGAGGGGACAACCCCTCATGGAAGGCATGAAGGCAGGAACACACCTTCTCTGCAAAAGGGAAGCACAAGGCGTCTGGTCACATTGCTGCATCCAGCAGGAAGATGCCAGTAGGACCAGAAATGGGGACCAGGATATAACATCCTCAAGACCTATCCCCGAGTGACAGACTCCCTCCCGTGAGGCTCCACCTGCTAAAAGGTCACAACCTTCCCAAACCAGTGTCACCGGCTGGCGACCAAAGTGGGCTCATCTAAACCTGTGGGGACACTTCATGTTCAAACCATGTGACATTTTGCTTTCTGGAGAAGAGGAGGACGAAAGTCTCTGGGAAGTTGGCAAGCTGAGGCAACTTGAAACGAGTATTTGAGAGCGGGTTTGAGAGGCACAGGTCCTGGGATGGCTCCACTGTGCAGCCACCATGGGTGGCACACACCTAGGTGGCACAACCTACCAAGCCCTCACCTTCGTAGTGCAGTTTGCCAAAGCCCTCACCCCTCTACATGGAGCAGCCTGCAGCAGCCTATGGCTTCGTTGTTAAGTGTGATACACGCACCAGCTCCATGGTGCAACCTCCATGGTTGCCATGCTCCTCAGCCCCATGTCGCAGCCTGCAGCTCCCTCTTGGCTCCACAGTGGAGCCTTGCACTCCCCTCTGCTCCAGGCTGTGGCCTGCCTCACTCTCAGCGCCAAGGTGCACCCCTGAACAGCACACCATTATGTTAAACCCCGCAGGCAACATGATTAAAAAGATGTGACCAACTGTAACGCAATACCAGCACTTACACATCTAAACATGGAAATAGCACCGTAAAGCCACAACATTTGAGTTTTACCTAAGGTGCATCGGAGGGTGGGGAGCTGCTCGGCGATGAAGAGCACCCACTGCTCTTGTAAAGGACGCAAGTTCGGTTCCCAGCAAGCCTCTGGCCTCCACACATTTGTACATACGTGACCAAACACATGCACACAGAGAGAGACAGACAGAGACAGAGAGACAGAGAGACAGAGAGAAAGAGATGCGAAAATCCTTCTCCTTCCTTCTCACACCCTCTGTTTTCTCATTTTGTTCGTGAAGTGACAGACGTGGTTATAATACACTGTGAGGAAATATAGATATTAGGAACAACATGGAAGGTCCCTATGGACAATCTTTCCTTCCTCTCGGCCATGTCCTAGAGTTCTACTCTATGGCCCAGGGTCTGAGCAGTGGTCTCTCCCAGAGTCCCATTCTCGCCCCTCAGCCCCCACAGTCATGGGCAAACAATAGTGAAATGAAGCCAGAAGTGTCTTTTGGGAAAAGACCCTAAACAAACATTGAAAGTATTATTCCTTCTCCCCTAGGCCTTCCCAGACTGTGGCAAAGAGAAGAAATATGAACTTGACATTCCTGGCAAGGGAGAAATGACATAAGAGCCCCTAGGGGACTCCACAGAAGGCATCGCACGGTAAACTTGCTGTGACTTTGGTGACATACAACGGGAGCTTTCTGTTCAGTACCAACCATGTATTTGTCTTGAAAACACAATAAAAAGACAAAGAAAGAGAAAGGAAAAAGGAAATAGAAACTAGGGGGCATATGGTGGTAGCGTCCCTTCATGTGCTGGTCAAACAAAATTGTTGCACACCCTTCCACAGGGACACTGAGGAGGGTGCCCAGGAAGGACGCTGAAGGAGGGTGCTCAGGAAGGACACTGAAGGAGAGTGCTCAGGAAGGACACTGAAGGAGAGTGCTCAGGAAGGACACTGAAGGAGAGTGCTCAGGAAGGACGCTGAAGGAGAGTGCTCAGGAAGGACGCTGAAGGAGAGTGCTCGGGAAGGACGCTGAAGGAGAGTGCTCGGGGAAGGACACTGAAGGAGAGTGCTCAGGAAGGAACTGAAGGAGGTGCTCAGGAAGGACACTGAAGGAGAGTGCTCAGGAAGGACACTGAAGGAGGAGTGCTCAGAAGGACACTGAAGGAGAGTGCTCAGGAAGGACACTGAAGGAGAGTGCTCAGGAAGGACGCTGAAGGAGAGTGCTCAGGAAGGACGCTGAAAAAGAGTGCTCAGGAAGGACACTGAAGGAGAGTGCTCAGGAAGGACGCTGAAGGAGAGTGCTCAGGAAGGACACTGAAGGAGGGTGCTCAGGAAGGACGCGGAAGGAGGTGCTCAGGAAGGACACTGAAGGAGAGTGCTCAGGAAGGACATGAAGGAGGGTGCTCAGGAAGGACACTGAAGGAGGGTGCTCAGGAAGGACACTGAAGGAGAGTGCTCAGGAAGGACACTGAAGGGAGTGCTCGGGAAGGACCTGAAGGAGAGTGCTCGGGAAGGACGCTGAAGGAGAGTGCTGGGAAGGACGCTGAAGGAGAGTGCTCGGAAGGACACTGAAGGAGAGTGCTCAGGAAGGACACTGAAGGAGGTGCTCAGGAAGGACACTGAAGGAGAGTGCTCAGGAAGGACACTGAAGGAGGGTGCTCAGGACGGACACTGAAGGAGAGTGCTCAGGAAGGAAGACACTGAAGGAGGGTGCTCAGGAGGACACTGAAGGAGAGTGCTCAGGAAGGATACTGAAGAGAGTGCTCAGGAAGGACACTGAAGGAGAGTACTCAGGAAGGATGCTGAAGGAGAGTGCTCAGGAAGGACACTGAAGGAGAGTGCTCGGGAAGGACGCTGAAGGAGAGTTGCTCAGGAAGGACACTGAAGGAGAGTGCTCAGGAAGGGACCACTGAAGGAGAGTGCTCAGAAGGACACTGAAGGAGGGTGCTCAGGAAGGGACACTGAAGGAGAGTGCTCAGGAAGGACACGAAGGAGAGTGCTCAGGAAGGACACTGAAGGAGAGTGCTCAGGAAGTGACACTGAAGGAGAGTGCTCAGGAAGGACACTGAAGGAGAGTGCCTTCGGAAGGACGCTGAAGGAGAGTGCTCAGGAAGGACGCTGACAAAGAGTGCTCAGGAAGGACATCTGAAGGAGAGTTCTCAGGAAGGACGTGAAGGAGATTGCTCAGGAAGGACACTGAAGGAGGGTGCTCAGGAAGGACGCTGAAGGAGAGTGCTAGGAAGGACACTGAAGGAGAGTGCTCAGGAAGGACACTGAAGGAGGGTGCTCAGGAAGGACACTGAAGGAGGGTGCTCAGGAAGGACACTGAAGGAGAGTGCTCAGGAAGGACACTGAAGGAGAGTGCTCGGGAAGGACGCTGAAGGAGAGTGCTCGGGAAGGACGCTGAAGGAGAGTGCTCGGGAAGGACGCTGAAGGAGAGTGCTCGGGAAGGACACTGAAGGAGAGTGCTCAGGAAGGACACTGAAGGAGGGTGCTCAGGAAGGACACTGAAGGAGAGTGCTCAGGAAGGACACTGAAGGAGGGTGCTCAGGAAGGACACTGAAGGAGAGTGCTCAGGAAGGACACTGAAGGAGAGTGCTCAGGAAGGACACTGAAGGAGGGTGCTCAGGAAGGACACTGAAGGAGAGTGCTCAGGAAGGACACTGAAGAAGAGTGCTCAGGAAGGACACTGAAGGAGAGTACTCAGGAAGGATGCTGAAGGAGAGTGCTCAGGAAGGACACTGAAGGAGAGTGCTCGGGAAGGACGCTGAAGGAGAGTGCTCAGGAAGGACACTGAAGGAGAGTGCTCAGGAAGGACAATGAAGGAGGAGTGCTCAGGAAGGACACTGAAGGAGGGTGCTCAGGAAGGACACTGAAGGAGAGTGCTCAGGAAGGACACTGAAGGAGAGGAGTGCTCAGGAAGGACACTGACGGAGAGTGCTCAGGAAGGGACACTGAAGGAGAGTGCTCAGGAAGGACCTGAAGGAGAGTGCTCAGGAAGGACGTGAAGGAGAGTGCTCAGGAAGGACACTGAAGGAGAGTGCTCGGGAAAGGACGCTGAAGGAGAGTGCTCAGGAAGGACGCTGAAGGAGAGTGCTCAGGAAGGATGTGAAGGAGAGTGCTCGGGAAGGACACTGAAGGAGAGTGCTCAGGAAGGACGCTGAAGGAGAGTGCTCAGGAAGGACGCTGAAGGAGAGTGCTCAGGAAGGACACTGAAGGAGAGTGCTCAGGAAGGACACTGAAGGAGAGTGCTCAGGAAGGACACTGAAGGAGAGTGCTCAGGAAGGACACTGAAGGAGAGTGCTCAGGAAGGACGCTGAAGGAGAGTGCTCAGGAAGGACACTGAAGGAGAGTGCTCAGGAAGGACACTGAAGGAGAGTGCTCAGGAAGGACGCTGAAGGAGAGTGCTCAGGAAGGACACTGAAGGAGAGTGCTCGGGAAGGACGCTGAAGGAGAGTGCTCAGGAAGGACGCTGAAGGAGAATGCTCAGGAAGGACACTGAAGGAGGGTGCTCAGGAAGGACACTGAAGGAGGGTGCTCAGGAAGGACACTGAAGGAGAGTGCTCAGGAAGGATGCTGAAGGAGGGTGCTCAGGAAGGACGCTGAAGGAGAGTGCTCGGGAAGGACGCTGAAGGAGAGTGCTCAGGAAGGACGCTGAAGGAGAGTGCTCAGGAAGGACACTGAAGGAGGGTGCTCGGGAAGGACACTGAAGGAGAGTGCTCAGGAAGGACGCTGAAGGAGAGTGCTCAGGAAGGACACTGAAGGAGAGTGCTCAGGAAGGACACTGAAGGCGGGTGCTCAGGAAAGACACTGAAGGAGAGTGCTCAGGAAGGACACTGAAGGAGAGTGCTCAGGGAGGACAGTGAAGGACGGTGCTCAGAAAGGATGCTGAAGGAGAGTGCTCAGGAAGGACGCTGAAGGAGAGTGCTCAGGAAGGACGCTGAAGGAGAGTGCTCAGGAAGGACGCTGAAGGAGAGTGCTCAGGAAGGACGCTGAAGGAGAGTGCTCAGGAAGGACACTGAAGGAGAGTGCTCAGGAAGGACACTGAAGGAGAGTGCTCAGGAAGGACACAGAAGGAGGGTGCTCAGGAAGGACACTGAAGGAGAGTGCTCAGAGAGGACAATGAAGGAGAGTGCTCAGGAAGGACACTGAAGGAGAGTGCTCAGGAAGGACGCTGAAGGAGAGTGCTCAGGAAGGACGCTGAAGGAGAGTGCTCAGGAAGGACACTGAAGGAGAGTCCTCCGGAAGGACACTGAAGGAGAGTGCTCAGGAAGGACACTGAAGGAGAGTGCTCAGGAAGGACACTGAAGGAGGGTGCTCAGGAAGGACACTGAAGGAGAGTGCTCAGGAAGGACACTGAAGGAGGGTGCTCAGGAAGGACACTGAAGGAGGGTGCTCAGGAAAGACACTGAAGGAGAGTGCTCAGGAAGGACACTGAAGGAGGGTGCTCAGGAAGGACACTGAAGGAGAGTGCTCAGGAAGGACACTGAAGGAGAGTGTCAGGAAGGACACTGAAGGAGGGTGCTCAGGAAGGGACACTGAAGGAGGGTGCTCAGGAAAGACACTGAAGGAGAGTGCTCAGGAAAGACACTGAAGGAGAGTGCTCAGGAAGGACACTGAAGGAGAGTGCTCAGGAAGGACACTGAAGGAGAGTCCTCAGGAAGGACGCTGAAGGAGGGTGCTCAGGAAGGACGCTGAAGGAGAGTGCTCAGGAAGGACACTGAAGGAGAGTGCTCAGGAAGGACACTGAAGGAGGGTGCTCAGGAAGGACACTGAAGGAGGGTGCTCAGGAAGGACACTGAAGGAGAGTGCTCAGGAAGGACACTGAAGGAGAGTGCTCAGGAAGGACACTGAAGGAGAGTGCTCTGGAAGGACGCTGAAGGAGAGTGCTCAGGAAGGACGCTGAAGGAGAGTGCTCAGGAAGGACGCTGAAGGAGAGTGCTCAGGAAGGACACTGAAGGAGAGTGCTCAGGAAGGACACTGAAGGAGGGTGCTCAGGAAGGACACTGAAGGAGAGTGCTCAGGAAGGACACTGAAGGAGGGTGCTCAGGAAGGACACTGAAGGAGAGTGCTCAGGAAGGACACTGAAGGAGGGTGCTCAGGAAGGACACTGAAGGAGAGTGCTCAGGAAGGACACTGAAGGAGAGTGCTGAGGAAGGACACTGAAGGAGGGTGCTCAGGAAGGACACTGAAGGAGAGTGCTCGGGAGGGACGCTGAAGGAGAGTGCTCAGGAAGGACACTGAAGGAGAGTGCTCAGGAAGGATGCTGAAGGAGAGTGCTCAGAAGGACACTGAAGGAGAGTGCTCGGAAGGACGTGAAGGAGAGTGCTCAGGAAGGACACTGAAGGAGAGTGCTCAGGAAGGATGCTGAAGGAGGGTGCTCAGGAAGGACACTGAAGGAGGGTGCTCGGGAAGGACACTGAAGGAGAGTGCTCAGGAAGGACGCTGAAGGAGAGTGCTCAGGAAGGACACTGAAGGAGGGTGCTCAGGAAGGACACTGAAGGAGAGTGCTCAGGAAGGACACTGAAGGAGAGTGCTCAGGAAGGACACTGAAGGAGAGTGCTCGGGAAGGACGCTGAAGGAGAGTGCTCGGGAAGGACGCTGAAGGAGAGTGCTCGGGAAGGACGCTGAAGGAGAGTGCTCAGGAAGGACGCTGAAGGAGAGTGCTCAGGAAGGACACTGAAGGAGGGTGCTCAGGAAGGACACTGAAGGAGAGTGCTCAGGAAGGACGCTGAAGGAGAGTGCTCAGGAAGGACACTGAAGGAGAGTGCTCAGGAAGGACACTGAAGGCGGGTGCTCAGGAAAGACACTGAAGGAGAGTGCTCAGGAAGGACACTGAAGGAGAGTGCTCGGGAAGGACGCTGAAGGAGAGTGCTCAGGAAGGACGCTGAAGGAGAATGCTCAGGAAGGACACTGAAGGAGGGTGCTCAGGAAGGACACTGAAGGAGGGTGCTCAGGAAGGACACTGAAGGAGAGTGCTCAGGAAGGATGCTGAAGGAGGGTGCTCAGGAAGGACGCTGAAGGAGAGTGCTCGGGAAGGACGCTGAAGGAGAGTGCTCGGGAAGGACGCTGAAGGAGAGTGCTCAGGAAGGACGCTGAAGGAGAGTGCTCAGGAAGGACACTGAAGGAGGGTGCTCGGGAAGGACACTGAAGGAGAGTGCTCAGGAAGGACGCTGAAGGAGAGTGCTCAGGAAGGACGCTGAAGGAGAGTGCTCAGGAAGGACACTGAAGGCGGGTGCTCAGGAAAGACACTGAAGGAGAGTGCTCAGGAAGAACACTGAAGGAGAGTGCTCAGGGAGGACAGTGAAGGACGGTGCTCAGAAAGGATGCTGAAGGAGAGTGCTCAGGAAGGACGCTGAAGGAGAGTGCTCAGGAAGAACACTGAAGGAGAGTGCTCAGGAAGGACGCTGAAGGAGAGTGCTCAGGAAGGACGCTGAAGGAGAGTGCTCAGGAAGGACACTGAAGGAGAGTGCTCAGGAAGGACACTGAAGGAGAGTGCTCAGGAAGGACACTGAAGGAGGGTGCTCAGGAAGGACACTGAAGGAGAGTGCTCAGAGAGGACAGTGAAGGAGAGTGCTCAGGAAGGACGCTGAAGGAGAGTGCTCAGGAAGGACGCTGAAGGAGAGTGCTCAGGAAGGACGCTGAAGGAGAGTGCTCAGGAAGGACACTGAAGGAGAGTGCTCAGAAGGACACTGAAGGAGAGTGCTCAGGAAGGACACTGAAGGAGAGTGCTCAGGAAGGACACTGAAGGAGAGTGCTCAGGAAGGACACTGAAGGAGAGTGCTCAGGAAGGACACTGAAGGAGAGTGCTCAGGAAGGACACTGAAGGAGGGTGCTCACGAAGGACACTGAAGGAGAGTGCTCAGGAAGGACACTGAAGGAGGGTGCTCAGGAAGGACACTGAAGGAGGGTGCTCAGGAAAGACACTGAAGGAGAGTGCTCAGGAAGGACACTGAAGGAGGGTGCTCAGGAAGGACACTGAAGGAGGGTGCTCAGGAAGGACACTGAAGGAGAGTGCTCAGGAAGGACACTGAAGGCGGGTGCTCAGGAAAGACACTGAAGGAGAGTGCTCAGGAAGGACACTGAAGGAGAGTGCTCAGGGAGGACAGTGAAGGACGGTGCTCAGAAAGGATGCTGTAGGAGAGTGCTCAGGAAGGACGCTGAAGGAGAGTGCTCAGGAAGGACGCTGAAGGAGAGTGCTCAGGAAGGACGCTGAAGGAGAGTGCTCAGGAAGGACGCTGAAGGAGAGTGCTCAGGAAGGACACTGAAGGAGGGTGCTCAGGAAGGACACTGAAGGAGAGTGCTCAGGAAGGACACTGAAGGAGGGTGCTCAGGAAGGACACTGAAGGAGAGTGCTCAGAGAGGACAGTGAAGGAGAGTGCTCAGGAAGGACACTGAAGGAGAGTGCTCAGGAAGGACGCTGAAGGAGAGTGCTCAGGAAGGACGCTGAAGGAGAGTGCTCAGGAAGGACACTGAAGGAGAGTGCTCCGGAAGGACACTGAAGGAGAGTGCTCAGGAAGGACACTGAAGGAGAGTGCTCAGGAAGGACACTGAAGGAGAGTGCTCAGGAAGGACACTGAAGGAGGGTGCTCAGGAAGGACACTGAAGGAGAGTGCTCAGGAAGGACACTGAAGGAGGGTGCTCAGGAAGGACACTGAAGGAGGGTGCTCAGGAAGGACACTGAAGGAGAGTGCTCAGGAAGGACACTGAAGGAGGGTGCTCAGGAAGGACACTGAAGGAGGGTGCTCAGGAAAGACACTGAAGGAGAGTGCTCAGGAAGGACACTGAAGGAGGGTGCTCAGGAAGGACACTGAAGGAGGGTGCTCAGGAAAGACACTGAAGGAGAGTGCTCAGGAAGGACACTGAAGGAGAGTGCTCAGGAAGGACACTGAAGGAGAGTGCTCAGGAAGGACGCTGAAGGAGGGTGCTCAGGAAGGACGCTGAAGGAGAGTGCTCAGGAAGGACACTGAAGGAGAGTGCTCAGGAAGGACACTGAAGGAGGGTGCTCAGGAAGGACACTGAAGGAGGGTGCTCAGGAAGGACACTGAAGGAGAGTGCTCAGGAAGGACACTGAAGGAGAGTGCTCAGGAAGGACACTGAAGGAGAGTGCTCGGGAAGGACGCTGAAGGAGAGTGCTCGGGAAGGACGCTGAAGGAGAGTGCTCAGGAAGGACGCTGAAGGAGAGTGCTCAGGAAGGACACTGAAGGAGAGTGCTCAGGAAGGACACTGAAGGAGGGTTCTCAGGAAGGACACTGAAGGAGAGTGCTCAGGAAGGACACTGAAGGAGGGTGCTCAGGAAGGACACTGAAGGAGAGTGCTCAGGAAGGACACTGAAGGAGGGTGCTCAGGAAGGACACTGAAGGAGAGTGCTCAGGAAGGACACTGAAGGAGAGTGCTCAGGAAGGACACTGAAGGAGGGTGCTCAGGAAGGACACTGAAGGAGAGTGCTCGGGAAGGACGCTGAAGGAGAGTGCTCAGGAAGGACACTGAAGGAGAGTGCTCAGGAAGGATGCTGAAGGAGAGTGCTCAGGAAGGACACTGAAGGAGAGTGCTCGGGAAGGACGGTGAAGGAGAGTGCTCAGGAAGGACACTGAAGGAGAGTGCTCAGGAAGGATGCTGAAGGAGGGTGCTCAGGAAGGACACTGAAGGAGGGTGCTCGGGAAGGACACTGAAGGAGAGTGCTCAGGAAGGACGGTGAAGGAGAGTGCTCAGGAAGGACACTGAAGGAGAGTGCTCAGGAAGGACGCTGAAGGAGAGTGCTCAGGAAGGACACTGAAGGAGAGTGCTCAGGAAGGACACTGAAGGCGGGTGCTCAGGAAAGACACTGAAGGAGGGTGCTCAGGAAGGACACTGAAGGAGAGTGCT